>NW_027014730.1:76885-96885 GCF_036934945.1 Oncorhynchus masou masou | reverse complement strand
TGTTCCCCTGAACAAGGCAGTTTAACCCACTGTTCCCCTGAACAAGGCAGTTAACCCACTGTTCCCCTGAACAAGGCAGTTTAACCCACTGTTCCCCTGAACAAGGCAGTTTAACCCACTGTTCCCCTGAACAAGGCAGTTTAACCCACTGTTCCCCTGAACAAGGCAGTTTAACCCACTGTTCCCCTGAACAAGGCAGTTAACCCACTGTTCCCCTGAACAAGGCAGTTTAACCCACTGTTCCCCTGAACAAGCAGTTAACCCACTGTTCCCCTGAACAAGGCAGTTTAACCCACTGTTCCCCTGAACAAGGCAGTTTAACCCACTGTTCCCCTGACCAAGGCAGTTAACCCACTGTTCCCCTGAACAAGGCAGTTTAACCCACTGTTCCCCTGAACAAGGCAGTTTAACCCACTGTTCCCCTGAACAAGGCAGTTTAACCCACTGTTCCCCTGAACGAGGCAGTTTAACCCACTGTTCCCCTGAACAAGGCAGTTTAACCCACTGTTCCCCTGAACAAGGCAGTTTAACCCACTGTTCCCCTGAACAAGGCAGTTTAACCCACTGTTCCCCTGAACAAGGCAGTTTAACCCACTGTTCCCCTGAACGAGGCAGTTTAACCCACTGTTCCCCTGAACGAGGCAGTTTAACCCACTGTTCCCCGGGCTCCCCCACCCGCACCTCTCTGATTCAGAGGGGTTGGGTTAAATGAGGAAGACACATTTCAGTTGAACGCTGTCGGTTGTACTACTGACTAGGCATCTCCCTTTCCCCTTTCAGATATCAACATGGGCCTGTGGGCCAAGACACGTTGGGCACCTCATGACCTGAGCCTACTTAACTGCATCCTTATCATGGTCACTAAACATACATTAATCATGTCATTTCACATATGCGTAGGTCAAGCCTCACGATCTCTCAATATTGGCCTCCGTTAATTGGATGTTTGAGTAATGTCAAATATAAAGGGAACTATAGCTGACCAGTACGAGTGGTTTTTAGGGTTTAATATCACGGATGGATGGTCCAACATCCATATCTTTGTCTGGGAATTTGAGTGGTTCCGATTCTTATTGTTTCAACTGCTGATTGGTTCCCTTCAAGCCCTCTATGATCTGATTGGTTCCCTTCAAGCCTCTCTATGATCTGATTGGTTCGCTTCAAGGCTCTCTATGATCTGATTGGTTCCCTTCAAGCCTCTCTATGATCTGATTGGTTCGCTTCAAGGCTCTCTATGATCTGATTGGTTCCCTTCAAGCCTCTCTATGATCTGATTGGTTCCCTTCAAGCCTCTCTATGATCTGATTGGTTCCCTTCAAGCCTCTCTATGATCTGATTGGTTCGCTTCAAGCCTCTCTATGATCTGATTGGTTCCCTTCAACCTCTCTATGATATGATTGGTTCGCTTCAAGGCTCTCTATGATCTGATTGGTTCCCTTCATCCTCTCTATGATATGATTGGTTCGCTTCATCCTCTCTATGATATGATTGGTTCGCTTCAAGGCTCTCTATGATCTGATTGGTTTCCTTCAAGCCTCTGTATGATCTGATTGGTTTCCTTCAAGCCTCTGTATGATCTGATTGGTTCCCTTCAAGCCTCTGTATGATCTGATTGGTTCCCTTCAAGCCTCTGTATGATCTGATTGGTTCCCTTCAAGCCTCTGTATGATCTGATTGGTTCCCTTCAAGCCTCTGTATGATCTGATTGGTTCCCTTCAAGCCTCTCTATGATCTGATTGGTTCCCTTCAAGCCTCTGTATGATCTGATTGGTTCCCTTCAAGCCTCTGTATGATCTGATTGGTTCCCTTCAAGCCTCTCTATGATCTGATTGGTTCCCTTCAAGCCTCTGTATGATCTGATTGGTTCCCTTCAAGCCTCTGTATGATCTGATTGGTTCCCTTCAAGCCTCTCTATGATCTGATTGGTTCCCTTCAAGCCTCTCTATGATCTAGTACTTGGAATAGTTCCAAACCACTTTGAAAGCTGCCCAGTTGGACTTTCTGTCTCGTCAGTAGTTTAACTTTCTAATTATGGACCAACTTTGGGACCAAGAGAAGCTTTGATGACGTTGTGTAGTAGTTGACTACAAAAGCTGTCAGAACTTGAAGCGATTGCGTACACATTTTTACTTTTCACGTGATGGTTATTTGCGTCTAGCAATTCTGAAAACCCTGTGTCGAGTCGATCGTTGACAAAAAATGACATTGAATGCATAATTGCTGTCAAAACTGGCCTTGGGTCTTTAAAAAAAAAAAAAAAAATGTTTAGTGGTTCTGAAGAAGGTCTTGCTTGGGCGGAGCTACGGTAAGCTTCCCAAACAGCATCCTATTCTGGTCAAAAGTAGTGCACTATGTAGGGGGGAGTCGGGTGCCATTGAGGACACATCCACTGCGTCTTTGCAAATTGTCAGGTTGTTCTGAAGATAGAGTTAGAAACTCCTTCCTTTTTCTTTAGGTTCAATAATTATGCATCCAATTATCCTGTCATATGTATATATGGGCATATTTCTTCCTCAACTCGCTGGGCTAATCGTTGAATTGATCTGAGGGAGAGAAATATGTTACATTTGGGTACTGTGCTGCCTCTCTGCCTGGCTTGGCAGGGTTTTTCATCTATCCCTCCCTCCTTTTCTCTCTCCGTCTCTCATTCTTTCCTCTCTCTGTCTCTCTCTCTCTGTCTCTCTCTGTCTCTCTCTCTCTCTCTCTGTCTCATTCTTTCCTCTCTCTCTCTCTCTCCTTCTTTTTTCTCTCTCTCTCTCCTTCTTTTTTCTCTCTCTCTCCTTCTTTTCTCTCTCTCTCTCCTTCTTTTTTCTCTCTCTCTCTCCTTCTTTTCTCTCTCTCTCCTTCTTTTCTCTCTCTCTCTCCTTCTTTTCTCTCTCTCTGTCTCATTCTTTCCTCTCTCTCTCTCTCTCTCTAGTTTGTGAGAGGTAGTTTGTTTCCAAATGGAAAGTTGTAAAATGTTAATCCTAGCAAGTCATTAGCGTTCTGCATTGACAGGTTGACATGTTTTATGCTCTGCCTGGTGGATGTTATGGTAATTATAGGACTGATGTATTGATTGAGGCTTCTGGTTTCTCCTGCGTAGCTCAGCTCCTCCTGCTGTAGCACGAGATGACCACAGTAACCATAGTAACCTTTTTCTCCCCCCCCCCCCTTGTCTATATGTTCATGCACAGATGGAAGTTGTTGATTGGTTCCAGTCTTTTAAACATTTTTTTTTTTTTACAGTGTCAGTGGTCGTTTAAAAAATTAAAAAAATAAATAAATAAATATATATATATAAAAAAAAAACCCGCCTCCATCTGGAATTGTTCAGTTAATGAGTCGATGGTCTTGGGTAGGATATCCTCGTCTCGACATGTGTGGGCCTGTCTGTCTCATTCCAGACGGCACTCAAAATTTAGATGAAGTGCAACTGAAGACCCAGGGGTTAAATCAAACAGGATTTAAAACAGCGGAACAGAGTTTTTAATTTTTAATTTATTTTGAATACCAGTTAGTTTGCTTCTGTTTTTTTTCTGTACGAGAACCCATTTCCCTTGCCTCAATTAGTGGATTGTATTTTGAGTAAAAGCCAAGAGGATGAACATTGGGAACAATAGGATTAGTCTTTAGATTGCCTGATTTTTCTATATAGCACACCAGAGGCTCGGTCTCTGTAGCACACTAGCATAGTCTCAACCCTGAGCACAGTCCTGACAATTGGCGTTAAGGAGTTTTGAATTCCGTCTGTGTTCTCTTTCCCCACGAGGAGAATGTGACTCTAGCGTTTACACTCTGCAGGGCCCAGTGAGAAATCAGGGTTTAACCTAGCGGAGAATGTCCTCTGTGCTCACAGCAGCCTGGTAATAGAGCTCCACATTTTACATGCCTTATTCATCTTACAAACTGGGTTCAAGATTAATGCTCTGGAGCCCTGGTGGATGTTTCTCTAGTTTTTACTGTTACTGTTTTTCTCTTTAACAGCTTTTTGTCTACTACTTAAAAAAAGAAGCATTTTGTAAACAACTTGGTCCTCCTAATTACAGGTGTTCCCCAGGGCTCGGTTGTTGGCCCTCTCTTGTTCTCTCTCTGGTGTTCCCCAAGGCACGGTTCTAGGCTCTCTTCCTCTCTCTGTTAACTCACTCATGTGGTTCTGTCATGATATCCTCCCATGGTCTCTGACTTCTCTACCTGAGGAGTGACATTGTATTAATTAACTCAGCACCGTGCTGTTAATGATCAACATATTAATTAACTCTGCAAACATGTTGTCTATTTAACTGTTGGTCTCACCTTGATTTGATTTAATAGCTCTGAAAAAGTGATACGCACTGTTGACTTCATTGATTGATTATCTTGACCCGAGATATTTATTTTGTATTTCGTTTTTTTCTTCTTCAGCGTGTATATAATTGTTTCATATCCTGATATTTGTTTATTCCCCCCCCACCCAGCGTGTATATAATTGTTTCAGATCCTGATATTTGTTTATTCCCCCCACCCCCCACCCAGCGTGTATATAATTGTTTCAGATCCTGATATTTGTTTATTCCCCCCCCCCCCCCACCCAGCGTGTATATAATTGTTTCAGATCCTGATATTTGTTTATTCCCCCCACCCAGCGTGTATATAATTGTTTCAGATCCTGATATTTGTTTATTCCCCCCCCCCCCCCCCCCCCACCCAGCGTGTATATAATTGTTTCATATCCTGATATTTGTTTATTCCCCCCCCACCCAGCGTGTATATAATTGTTTCAGATCCTGATATTTGTTTATTCCCCCCCCCCACCCAGCGTGTATATAATTGTTTCAGATCCTGATATTTGTTTATTTTTCTCCCCCCACCTCTAGCATTTACAGGTTAAAAACATGAGGGATGATATGGTAAGACCTATTTCTCTCTTTCAGAATTCAGTCTCGTCTCCTGTTTGCCTCTCCCTCTTCTCCACTCTCTTTCACCTTGTCTGTTCGGTTGTACATAACCCTCATTCATTTCCTTCTCTTTCTTTACTAACGGCATGTTTGTTCCGTTTCCAGACGACAGTAGTGATGCTCCCATTACCAGACTAACATCGGAGGCTCACGAACCCACATCTCTCTCTCTCTCTCTGTTAACAACATGTGGTGTGTACGAACGAAGCAGTGTTTCTACAGTAACGAGCAGTATGCCTCCTGGCACTCTGCAGAGCATTCTTCGCCGTCTCTCCCTCTCTCTCCCGCCCGCCCGCGTCTCTCTCCCCCCCCCCGCCCGCCCGCGTCTCTCTCCCCCCGCCCGCGTCTCTCTCCCCCCCGCCCGCCCGCGTCTCTCTCCCCCCCCGCCCGCCCGCGTCTCTCCCCGCCCGCCCGCCCGCGTCTCTCCCCCCCCCGCCCGCCCGCGTCTCTCCCCCCCGCCCGCCCGCGTCTCTCTCCCCCCCGCCCGCCCGCCCGCGTCTCTCTCCCCCCCGCCTGCCCGCGTCTCTCCCCCCCTGCCCGCCCGCCCGCGTCTCTCTCTCCCGCCCGCCCGCGTCTCTCTCTCCGCCCGCCCGCGTCTCTCTCTCCCCCCGCCCGCCCGCGTCTCTCTCCCCCCCGCCCGCCCGCGTCTCTCTCCCCCCGCCCGCCCGCGTCTCTCTCCCCCCCGCCCGCCCGCGTCTCTCTCTCCCTGCCCGCCCGCGTCTCTCTCTCCTGCCCGCCCGCGTCTCTCTCCTGCCCGCCCGCGTCTCTTTCCTGCCCGCCCGCGTCTCTCTCTCCCCCGCCCGCCCGCGTCTCTCTCCCGCCCGCGTCTCTCTCCCGCCCGCGTCTCTCTCTCCCGCCCGCGTCTCTCTCTCCCGCCCGCGTCTCTCTCTTCGCCCGCGTCTCTCTCTCTCGCCCGCGTCTCTCTCTCTCGCCCGCGTCTCTCTCTCGCCCGCGTCTCTCTCTCCCCGCCCGCGTCTCTCTCTCCCCGCCCGCCCGCGTCTCTCTCCCCCGCCCGCCCGCGTCTCTCTCTCTCTCCCGCCCGCGTCTCTCTCTCCCGCCCGCCCGCGTCTCTCTCTCCCTCGCCCGCGTCTCTCTCTCTCCCACCCGCGTCTCTCTCTCTCTCTCTCTACCGCCCGCGTCTCTCTCCCTGACTGCTATGTCATTTCCATTGCCCAGCGTCTAACAGAGTGCATATGGTGTCAGGGTTTGGGAAATGCAGATCTGTTTGAGTGTGAAGCCTGACAGTGGAGTGGACCCTTCCCACACCATGTCCTGTTCTGCTGAGTGTGAAGCCTGACAGTGGAGTGGACCCTTCCCACACCATGTCCTGTTCTGCTGGGGGGGGGAAGCCTGACAGTGGAGTGGACCCTTCCCACACCATGTCCTGTTCTGCTGAGTGTGAAGCCTGACAGTGGAGTGGACCCTTCCCACACCATGTCCTGTTCTGCTGAGTGTGAAGCCTGACAGTGGAGTGGACCCTTCCCACATCATGTCCTGTTCTGCTGAGTGTGAAGCCTGACAGTGGAGTGGACCCTTCCCACACCATGTCCTGTTCTGCTGGGGGGGGAGCCTGACAGTGGAGTGGACCCTTCCCACACCATGTCCTGTTCTGCTGAGTGTGAAGCCTGACAGTGGAGTGGACCCTTCCCACACCATGTCCTGTTCTGCTGGGGGGGGGAAGCCTGACAGTGGAGTGGACCCTTCCCTGTTCTGCTGGGGGGGGGGAAGCCTGACAGTGGAGTGGACCCTTCCCACACCATGTCCTGTTCTGCTGAGTGTGAAGCCTGACAGTGGAGTGGACCCTTCCCACACCATGTCCTGTTCTGCTGAGTGTGAAGCCTGACAGTGGAGTGGACCCTTCCCACACCATGTCCTGTTCTGCTGAGTGTGAAGCCTGACAGTGGAGTGGACCCTTCCCTGTTCTGCTGGGGGGGGAAGCCTGACAGTGGAGTGGACCCTTCCCACACCATGTCCTGTTCTGCTGGGTGTGAAGCCTGACAGTGGAGTGGACCCTTCCCTGTTCTGCTGGGGGGGGAGCCTGACAGTGGAGTGGACCCTTCCCACACCATGTCCTGTTCTGCTGGGGGGGGGAAGCCTGACAGTGGAGTGGACCCTTCCCACACCATGTCCTGTTCTGCTGAGTGTGAAGCCTGACAGTGGAGTGGACCCTTCCCACACCACGTCCTGTTCTGCTGGGGGGGAAGCCTGACAGTGGAGTGGACCCTTCCCACACCATGTCCTGTTCTGCTGAGTGTGAAGCCTGACAGTGGAGTGGACCCTTCCCACACCATGTCCTGTTCTGCTGGGGGGGGAAGCCTGACAGTGGAGTGGACCCTTCCCACACCATGTCCTGTTCTGCTGGGGGGGGGAGCCTGACAGTGGAGTGGACCCTTCCCACACCATGTCCTGTTCTGCTGGGGGGGGGAGCCTGACAGTGGAGTGGACCCTTCCCTGTTCTGCTGGGGGGGAAGCCTGACAGTGGAGTGGACCCTTCCCACACCATGTCCTGTTCTGCTGAGTGTGAAGCCTGACAGTGGAGTGGACCCTTCCCACACCATGTCCTATTCTGCTGGGGGGGGGAGCCTGACAGTGGAGTGGACCCTTCCCACACCACGTCCTGTTCTGCTGGGTGTGAAGCCTGACAGTGGAGTGGACCCTTCCCACACCATGTCCTGTTCTGCTGAGTGTGAAGCCTGACAGTGGAGTGGACCCTTCCCACACCATGTCCTGTTCTGCTGGGGGGGGGGAAGCCTGACAGTGGAGTGGACCCTTCCCACACCATGTCCTGTTCTGCTGGGGGGGGAAGCCTGACATAAAATTAGGTCGTCGCGGTGCTTTATGAGTTCAAATGGCTCCCTATTCCCTATGCAGTGCCCTACTTTTGACCCTAGGCTCATAGTAAAGCTCTGGTCCAAAAGTCGTGCACTACAGTATTCAGGTAATAGGGTGCCGTTTGGGAAGCAACCGAGGAAAGCTAAAAGATTGTACATGAACAGCTGTTCTTGACAGCGAAGACATTTTTAAAACGATATAGATGTCAACTCCCCGTGGAGCCTAATACAATTTGTTGAGGACAGATTCAACAATTTGTCTGAATGTTCTGCTTCTGGCCTGGCTCTCTGTCAGACCCTGTCCCCTGTTAGGTCTGTCCTTCCACCTGACTGCTATTTAATAACCGGAAGGGAGGGGGACCGTAGTAGATACATGTATTGTTGATCCGTTGTACCCAACAACGTCTTTCTGTACAACACAGCGCAGCAGGTGATGCTTAGCCAGCCCGGTCCGATCCACTGACGCTGAGCCAGCCAGCCCGATCCACTGACGCTGAGCCAGCCAGCCCGATCCACTGACGCTGAGCCAGCCCGATCCGCTGACGCTGAGCCAGCCCGATCCGCTGACGCTGAGCCAGCCAGCCCGGCCCGATCCACTGACGCTGAGCCAGCCAGCCCGGCCCGATCCACTGACGCTGAGCCAGCCGGCCCGATCAAATCCACTGGTTACGACTCCATCATCGCCGGCCTTGAAATGCAACTGGAATTACATCCCTCCCTCGCTCAATTGAGTTATATCCGTGTAATTTTCTATAATCTTCGCTATCCATTTCATCTTTTATCCCATCTTGTAAATCGATTGGCTTGACGACGATCTGTGTCTGCTTGTGCCGAGGGGAGTGGAAACAGAATCGTCTAATCAGAGGCAGTGATCACGGCTTGTTTCCTGCAGAGCGAACAACGCTGCTGAAACCCCCAGCTCAAACACTAGCGCTTGATTCCAAACAAACACAACACACACTGACGACAAACAGGAGGATAAACAGAAAGAAAACACTGTTAGTAATGGAGGCCTATTATACAGCCAATAGAGATGCTTGACTCCAAACAAACACACACTGCGTATATGAACAGAGACTGTTAATAATGGAGGCCTATTATACAGCCAATAGAGATGCTTGACTCCAAACAAAGACTGAGTATATGAACAGAGACTGTTAGTAATGGATGCCTATTATACAGCCAATAGAGATGCTTGACTCCAAACAAACACACACTGCGTATATGAACAGAGACTGTTAATAATGGAGGCCTATTATACAGCCAATAGAGATGCTTGACTCCAAACAAAGACTGAGTATATGAACAGAGACTGTTAGTAATGGAGGCCTATTATACAGCCAATAGAGATGCTTGACTCCAAACAAACACTGAGTATATGAACAGAGACTGTTAATAATGGAGGCCTATTATACAGCCAATAGAGATGCTTGACTCCAAACAAACACACACTGATTATACGAACAGAGACTGTTAATAGTGGAGGCCTATTGTACAGTCAATAGAGATGCTTGACTCCAAACAAACACACACTGAGTATACGAACAGAGACTGTTAATAATGGAGGCCTATTGTACAGCCAATAGACTCCAAACAAACACACACACTGAGTATATGAACAGAAAGAGAACAGAGACTGTTAATAATGGAGGCCTATTGTACAGCCAATAGAGATGCTTGACTCCAAACAAACACACACTGAGTATATGAACAGAAAGAGAACAGAGACTGTTAATAGTGGAGGCCTATTGTACAGTCAATAGAGATGCTTGACTCCAAACAAACACACACTGAGTATACGAACAGAGACTGTTAATAATGGAGGCCTATTGTACAGCCAATAGAGATGCTTGACTCCAAACAAACACACACTGAGTATAAGAACAGAAAGAGAACAGAGACTGTTAATAATGGAGGCCTATTGTACAGCCAATAGAGATGCTTGACTCCAAACAAACACACACTGAGTATAAGAACAGAAAGAGAACAGAGACTGTAAATAGTGGAGGCCTATTATACAGCCAATAGAGATGCTGTACAGACTCTAAAGGGTTTCAATCCTTCCAGCCATCCAGTCTTACTACAGTGTTATGGTGAATTATCATATTGTCAGGGTACTTAGTGGGTCACTAAGTATTATAGTATATTATTATGGGGTCACTGAGTGTTATGGTGTGGTATTATAGTATATTATTATGTGGGTCACTAAGTGTTATAGTGTTATTATGTGGGTCACTAAGTGTTATAGTGTAGTATTATGTGGGTCACAAAGTATTATAGTATATTATTATGTGGGTCACTGAGTGTTATGGTGTGGTATTATAGTATATTATTATGTGGGTCACTAAGTGTTATAGTGTTATAATGTGGGTCACTAAGTGTTATAGTGTAGTATTATAGTATATTATTATGTGGGTCACTAAGTGTTATGGTGTTATTATGTGGGTCACTAAGTGTTATAGTGTAGTATTATAGTATATTATTATGTGGGTCACTAAGTGTTATAGTGTAGTATTATAGTGTTATTATGGGGTCACTAAGTGTTATAGTATATTATGTGGGTCACTAAGTGTTATAGTGTAGTATTATAGTATATTATTATGTGGGTCACTAAGTGTTATAGTGTAGTATTATAGTATATTATTATGTGGGTCACTAAGTGTTATGGTGTGGTATTATAGTATATTATTATGGGGTCAGTAAGTGTTATAGTATATTATGTGGGTCACTAAGTGTTATAGTGTAGTATTATAGTATATTATTATGTGGGTCACTAAGTGTTATAGTGTATTATGTGGGTCACTAAGTGTTATAGTGTAGTATTATAGTATATTATTATGTGGGTCACTAAGTGTTATGGTGTAGTATTATAGTATATTATGTGGGTCACTAAGTGTTATAGTGTAGTATTATAGTATATTATTATGTGGGTCAGTAAGTGTTATAGTATATTATTATGTGGGTCACTAAGTGTTATAGTGTAGTATTATAGTATATTATGTGGGTCACTAAGTGTTATAGTGTAGTATTATAGTATATTATTATGTGGGTCACTAAGTGTTATGGTGTAGTATTATAGTATATTATGTGGGTCACTAAGTGTTATAGTGTAGTATTATAGTATATTATTATGTGGGTCAGTAAGTATTATAGTATATTATTATGTGGGTCAGTAAGTGTTATAGTATATTATTATGTGGGTCAGTAAGTGTTATAGTGTAGTATTATAGTATATTATTATGGGGTCACTAAGTGTTATAGTGTAGTATTATAGTATATTATTATGTGGGTCACTAAGTGTTATAGTGTAGTATTATAGTGTATTATTATGTGGGTCACTAAGTGTTATAGTATATTATTATGTGGGTCACTAAGTGTTATAGTGTAGTATTATAGTATATTATTATGTGGGTCACTAAGTGTTATAGTGTAGTATTATAGTGTATTATTATGTGGGTCAGTAAGTGTTATGGTGTAGTATTATAGTATATTATTATGTGGGTCACTAAGTGTTATAGTGTAGTATTATAGTATATTATTATGTGGGTCACTAAGTGTTATAGTGTAGTATTATGGTAGAGGGGGGTGTCCTGGTAGAGGGGGGTGTCCTGGTAGAGGGGGGTGTCCTGGTAGAGGGGGGGTGTCCTGGTAGAGGGGTGTCCTGGTAGAGGGGGGGGTGTCCTGGTAGAGGGGGGTGTCCTGGTAGAGGGGGGGGTGTCCTGGTAGAGGGGGGTGTCCTGGTAAAGAGGGGGGTGTCCTGGTAGAGGGGGTGTCCTGGTAAAGAGGGGGTCTGGGTAGAGGGGGACCGGGTAGAGGGGGGCTGGTAGAGGGAGGGGGGGACCGGTAGAGGTTGTCTGTCCACCAGCTCTCTCTCTCTGGTCCTCTCTCTCTCTGGTCCTATCTCTCTCTGGTCCTCTATCTCTCTCTCTCTGGTCTCTGGTCTCTCTCTGGTCCTCTCTCTCTCTCTCTGGTCCTCTCTCTCTCTCCTCTCTCTGGCCCTCTCTCTCTCTCTCTCTGGTCCTCTCTCTCTCTCTCTCTCTGGTCCTCTCTCTCTCTGGTCCTCTCTCTCTCTCTCTCTCTGGTCCTCTCTCTCTCTCTGGTCCTCTCTCTCTCTCTCTCTGGTCCTCTCTCTCTCTCTCTCTGGTCCTCTCTCTCTGGCTGCAGTGATTCAACAGTGATTAAACAAACATCTGTTGAGTAATATATAATAAACATGTTAGATGCATCTCGTCTGCCTGTACAGTCAGTCTGGTTGTTGTTCCTCCTCCACAGCGGTCAGAATGCATCTCGTCTGCCTGTACAGTCAGTCTGGTTGTTGTTCCTCCTCCACAGCGGTCAGAATGCATCTCGTCTGCCTGTACAGTCAGTCTGGTTGTCGTTCCTCCTCCACAGCGGTCAGAATGCATCTCGTCTGCCTGTACAGTCAGTCTGGTTGTCGTTCCTCCTCCACAGCGGTCAGAATGCATCTCGTCTGCCTGTACAGTCAGTCTGGTTGTCGTTCCTCCTCCACAGCGGTCAGAATGCATCTCGTCTGCCTGTACAGTCAGTCTGGTTGTTGCTCCTCCTCCACAGCGGTCAGAATGCATCTCGTCTGCCTGTACAGTCAGTCTGGTTGTTGTTCCTCCTCCACAGCGGTCAGAATGCATCTCGTCTGCCTGTACAGTCAGTCTGGTTGTCGTTCCTCCTCCTCCACAGTGGTCAGAATGCATCTCGTCTGCCTGTACAGTCAGTCTGGTTGTCGTTCCTCCTCCTCCACAGCGGTCAGAATGTATCTCGTCTGCCTGTACAGTCAGTCTGGTTGTTGTTCCTCCTCCTCCACAGCGGTCAGAATGCATCTCGTCTGCCTGTACAGTCAGTCTGGTTGTCGTTCCTCCTCCACAGCGGTCAGAATGCATCTCGTCTGCCTGTACAGTCAGTCTGGTTGTTGTTCCTCCTCCACAGTGGTCAGAATGCATCTCGTCTGCCTGTACAGTCAGTCTGGTTGTTGTTCCTCCTCCACAGTGGTCAGAATGCATCTCGTCTGCCTGTACAGTCAGTCTGGTTGTTGTTCCTCCTCCACAGCGGTCAGAATGCATCTCGTCTGCCTGTACAGTCAGTCTGGTTGTTGTTCCTCCTCCACAGCGGTCAGAATGCATCTCGTCTGCCTGTACAGTCAGTCTGGTTGATGTTCCTCCTCCACAGCAGTCAGAATGCATCTCGTCTGCCTGTACAGTCAGTCTGGTTGATGTTCCTCCTCCACAGCAGTCAGAATGCATCTCGTCTGCCTGTACAGTCAGTCTGGTTGTTGTTCCTCCTCCACAGTGGTCAGTCAGTCTGGTGTTGTTCCTCCTCCATGCATCTCTCGTCTGCCTGTACAGTCAGTCTGGTTGTCGTTCCTCCTCCACAGCGGTCAGAATGCATCTCGTCTGCCTGTACAGTCAGTCTGGTTGTTGTTCCTCCTCCACAGTGGTCAGAATGCATCTCGTCTGCCTGTACAGTCAGTCTGGTTGTTGCTCCTCCTCCACAGTGGTCAGAATGCATCTCGTCTGCCTGTACAGTCAGTCTGGTTGTCGTTCCTCCTCCACAGCGGTCAGAATGCATCTCGTCTGCCTGTACAGTCAGTCTGGTTGTCGTTCCTCCTCCACAGCGGTCAGAATGCATCTCGTCTGCCTGTACAGTCAGTCTGGTTGTCGTTCCTCCTCCACAGCGGTCAGAATGCATCTCGTCTGCCTGTACAGTCAGTCTGGTTGTCGTTCCTCCTCCACAGTGGTCAGAATGCATCTCGTCTGCCTGTACAGTCAGTCTGGTTGTCGTTCCTCCTCCACAGCAGTCAGAATGCATCTCGTCTGCCTGTACAGTCAGTCTGGTTGTCGTTCCTCCTCCACAGTGGTCAGAATGCATCTCGTCTGCCTGTACAGTCAGTCTGGTTGTCGTTCCTCCTCCACAGTGGTCAGAATGCATCTCGTCTGCCTGTACAGTCAGTCTGGTTGTTGTTCCTCCTCCTTCACAGCGGTCAGAATGCATCTCGTCTGCCTGTACAGTCAGTCTGGTTGTCGTTCCTCCTCCACAGCGGTCAGAATGCATCTCGTCTGCCTGTACAGTCAGTCTGGTTGTCGTTCCTCCTCCACAGCAGTCAGAATGCATCTCGTCTGCCTGTACAGTCAGTCTGGTTGTCGTTCCTCCTCCACAGTGGTCAGAATGCATCTCGTCTGCCTGTACAGTCAGTCTGGTTGTCGTTCCTCCTCCACAGCGGTCAGAATGCATCTCGTCTGCCTGTACAGTCAGTCTGGTTGTCGTTCCTCCTCCACAGCGGTCAGAATGCATCTCGTCTGCCTGTACAGTCAGTCTGGTTGTTGTTCCTCCTCCACAGCGGTCAGAATGCATCTCGTCTGCCTGTACAGTCAGTCTGGTTGTTGTTCCTCCTCCACAGCGGTCAGAATGCATCTCGTCTGCCTGTACAGTCAGTCTGGTTGTCGTTCCTCCTCCACAGCGGTCAGAATGCATCTCGTCTGCCTGTACAGTCAGTCTGGTTGTCGTTCCTCCTCCACAGCGGTCAGAATGCATCTCGTCTGCCTGTACAGTCAGTCTGGTTGTCGTTCCTCCTCCACAGCGGTCAGAATGCATCTCGTCTGCCTGTACAGTCAGTCTGGTTGTTGTTCCTCCTCCACAGCGGTCAGAATGCATCTCGTCTGCCTGTACAGTCAGTCTGGTTGTCGTTCCTCCTCCACAGTGGTCAGAATGCATCTCGTCTGCCTGTACAGTCAGTCTGGTTGTTGTTCCTCCTCCACAGCGGTCAGAATGCATCTCGTCTGCCTGTACAGTCAGTCTGGTTGTTGTTCCTCCTCCACAGCGGTCAGAATGCATCTCGTCTGCCTGTACAGTCAGTCTGGTTGTCGTTCCTCCTCCACAGCGGTCAGAATGCATCTCGTCTGCCTGTACAGTCAGTCTGGTTGTCGTTCCTCCTCCACAGCGGTCAGAATGCATCTCGTCTGCCTGTACAGTCAGTCTGGTTGTTGTTCCTCCTCCACAGCGGTCAGAATGCATCTCGTCTGCCTGTACAGTCAGTCTGGTTGTTGTTCCTCCTCCTCCACAGCGGTCAGAATGCATCTCGTCTGCCTGTACAGTCAGTCTGGTTGTTGTTCCTCCTCCACAGCGGTCAGAATGCATCTCGTCTGCCTGTACAGTCAGTCTGGTTGTTGTTCCTCCTCCACAGCGGTCAGAATGCATCTCGTCTGCCTGTACAGTCAGTCTGGTTGTCGTTCCTCCTCCACAGCGGTCAGAATGCATCTCGTCTGCCTGTACAGTCAGTCTGGTTGTCGTTCCTCCTCCACAGCGGTCAGAATGCATCTCGTCTGCCTGTACAGTCAGTCTGGTTGTTCCTCCTCCTCCACAGCGTTCAGAATGCATCTCGTCTGCCTGTACAGTCAGTCTGGTTGTCGTTCCTCCTCCACAGCGGTCAGAATGCATCTCGTCTGCCTGTACAGTCAGTCTGGTTGTTGTTCCTCCTCCACAGCGGTCAGAATGCATCTCGTCTGCCTGTACAGTCAGTCTGGTTGTTGTTCCTCCTCCACAGCGGTCAGAATGCATCTCGTCTGCCTGTACAGTCAGTCTGGTTGTCGTTCCTCCTCCACAGTGGTCAGAATGCATCTCGTCTGCCTGTACAGTCAGTCTGGTTGTCGTTCCTCCTCCACAGCGGTCAGAATGCATCTCGTCTGCCTGTACAGTCAGTCTGGTTGTCGTTCCTCCTCCACAGCGGTCAGAATGCATCTCGTCTGCCTGTACAGTCAGTCTGGTTGTTGTTCCTCCTCCACAGCGGTCAGAATGCATCTCTGTCTGCCTGTACAGTCAGTCTGGTTGTTGTTCCTCCTCCACAGCGGTCAGAATGCATCTCGTCTGCCTGTACAGTCAGTCTGGTTGTTGTTCCTCCTCCACAGCGGTCAGAATGCATCTCGTCTGCCTGTACAGTCAGTCTGGTTGTCGTTCCTCCTCCACAGTGGTCAGAATGCATCTCGTCTGCCTGTACAGTCAGTCTGGTTGTCGTTCCCTCCTCCACAGCGGTCAGAATGCATCTCGTCTGCCTGTACAGTCAGTCTGGTTGTCGTTCCTCCTCCACAGCGGTCAGAATGCATCTCGTCTGCCTGTACAGTCAGTCTGGTTGTCGTTCCTCCTCCACAGCGGTCAGAATGCATCTCGTCTGCCTGTACAGTCAGTCTGGTTGTCGTTCCTCCTCCACAGCGGTCAGAATGCATCTCGTCTGCCTGTACAGTCAGTCTGGTTGTTGTTCCTCCTCCACAGCAGTCAGAATGCATCTCGTCTGCCTGTACAGTCAGTCTGGTTGTCGTTCCTCCTCCTCCACAGCGGTCAGAATGCATCTCGTCTGCCTGTACAGTCAGTCTGGTTGTCGTTCCTCCTCCACAGCGGTCAGAATGCATCTCGTCTGCCTGTACAGTCAGTCTGGTTGTTGTTCCTTCACAGCGGTCAGAATGCATCTCGTCTGCCTGTACAGTCAGTCTGGTTGTTGTTCCTTCACAGCGGTCAGAATGCATCTCGTCTGCCTGTACAGTCAGTCTGGTTGTCGTTCCTCCTCCACAGCGGTCAGAATGCATCTCGTCTGCCTGTACAGTCAGTCTGGTTGTTGTTCCTTCACAGCGGTCAGAATGCATCTCCTCTGCCTGTACAGTCAGTCTGGTTGTTGTTCCTCCTCCACAGTGGTCAGAATGCATCTCGTCTGCCTGTACAGTCAGTCTGGTTGTCGTTCCTCCTCCACAGCGGTCAGAATGCATCTCGTCTGCCTGTACAGTCAGTCTGGTTGTCGTTCCTCCTCCACAGCGGTCAGAATGCATCTCGTCTGCCTGTACAGTCAGTCTGGTTGTCGTTCCTCCTCCACAGCGGTCAGAATGCATCTCGTCTGCCTGTACAGTCAGTCTGGTTGTCGTTCCTCCTCCACAGCGGTCAGAATGCATCTCGTCTGCCTGTACAGTCAGTCTGGTTGTCGTTCCTCCTCCACAGCGGTCAGAATGCATCTCGTCTGCCTGTACAGTCAGTCTGGTTGTTGTTCCTCCTCCACAGCGGTCAGAATGCATCTCGTCTGCCTGTACAGTCAGTCTGGTTGTCGTTCCTCCTTCACAGCGGTCAGAATGCATCTCGTCTGCCTGTACAGTCAGTCTGGTTGTTGTTCCTCCTTCACAGCGGTCAGAATGCATCTCGTCTGCCTGTACAGTCAGTCTGGTTGTTGTTCCTCCTCCACAGCGGTCAGAATGCATCTCGTCTGCCTGTACAGTCAGTCTGGTTGTCGTTCCTCCTCCACAGTAGTCAGAATGCATCTCGTCTGCCTGTACAGTCAGTCTGGTTGTTGTTCCTCCTCCTCCACAGCGGTCAGAATGCATCTCGTCTGCCTGTACAGTCAGTCTGGTTGTCGTTCCTCCTCCACAGCGGTCAGAATGCATCTCGTCTGCCTGTACAGTCAGTCTGGTTGTTGTTCCTCCTCCACAGCGGTCAGAATGCATCTCGTCTGCCTGTACAGTCAGTCTGGTTGTCGTTCCTCCTCCACAGCGGTCAGAATGCATCTCGTCTGCCTGTACAGTCAGTCTGGTTGTTGTTCCTCCTCCACAGCGGTCAGAATGCATCTCGTCTGCCTGTACAGTCAGTCTGGTTGTTGTTCCTCCTCCACAGTGGTCAGAATGCATCTCGTCTGCCTGTACAGTCAGTCTGGTTGTCGTTCCTCCTCCACAGCGGTCAGAATGCATCTCGTCTGCCTGTACAGTCAGTCTGGTTGTCGTTCCTCCTCCACAGCGGTCAGAATGCATCTCGTCTGCCTGTACAGTCAGTCTGGTTGTCGTTCCTCCTCCACAGCGGTCAGAATGCATCTCGTCTGCCTGTACAGTCAGTCTGGTTGTCGTTCCTCCTCCTCCACAGCGGTCAGAATGCATCTCGTCTGCCTGTACAGTCAGTCTGGTTGTCGTTCCTCCTCCACAGCGGTCAGAATGCATCTCGTCTGCCTGTACAGTCAGTCTGGTTGTTGTTCCTCCTCCACAGCGGTCAGAATGCATCTCGTCTGCCTGTACAGTCAGTCTGGTTGTTGTTCCTCCTCCACAGCGGTCAGAATGCATCTCGTCTGCCTGTACAGTCAGTCTGGTTGTCGTTCCTCCTCCTCCACAGCGGTCAGAATGCATCTCGTCTGCCTGTACAGTCAGTCTGGTTGTTGTTCCTCCTCCACAGAGGTCAGAATGCATCTCGTCTGCCTGTACAGTCAGTCTGGTTGTTCTGTTCCTCCTCCACAGCGGTCAGAATGCATCTCGTCTGCCTGTACAGTCAGTCTGGTTGTTGTTCCTCCTCCACAGCGGTCAGAATGCATCTCGTCTGCCTGTACAGTCAGTCTGGTTGTCGTTCCTCCTCCTCCACAGCGGTCAGAATGCATCTCGTCTGCCTGTACAGTCAGTCTGGTTGTTCCTCCTCCACAGTGGTCAGAATGCATCTCGTCTGCCTGTACAGTCAGTCTGGTTGTCGTTCCTCCTCCACAGCGGTCAGAATGCATCTCGTCTGCCTGTACAGTCAGTCTGGTTGTCGTTCCTCCTCCACAGCGGTCAGAATGCATCTCGTCTGCCTGTACAGTCAGTCTGGTTGTCGTTCCTCCTTCACAGCGGTCAGAATGCATCTCGTCTGCCTGTACAGTCAGTCTGGTTGTTGTTCCTCCTCCACAGCGGTCAGAATGCATCTCGTCTGCCTGTACAGTCAGTCTGGTTGTCGTTCCTCCTCCACAGCGGTCAGAATGCATCTCGTCTGCCTGTACAGTCAGTCTGGTTGTCGTTCCTCCTCCACAGCGGTCAGAATGCATCTCGTCTGCCTGTACAGTCAGTCTGGTTGTTGTTCCTCCTCCACAGAGGTCAGAATGCATCTCGTCTGCCTGTACAGTCAGTCTGGTTGTCGTTCCTCCTCCACAGCGGTCAGAATGCATCTCGTCTGCCTGTACAGTCAGTCTGGTTGTCGTTCCTCCTCCACAGCGGTCAGAATGCATCTCGTCTGCCTGTACAGTCAGTCTGGTTGTCGTTCCTCCTCCACAGCGGTCAGAATGCATCTCGTCTGCCTGTACAGTCAGTCTGGTTGTCGTTCCTCCTCCACAGCGGTCAGAATGCATCTCGTCTGCCTGTACAGTCAGTCTGGTTGTCGTTCCTCCTCCACAGCGGTCAGAATGCATCTCGTCTGCCTGTACAGTCAGTCTGGTTGTTGTTCCTCCTCCACAGCGGTCAGAATGCATCTCGTCTGCCTGTACAGTCAGTCTGGTTGTTGTTCCTCCTCCACAGTGGTCAGAATGCATCTCGTCTGCCTGTACAGTCAGTCTGGTTGTCGTTCCTCCTCCACAGCGGTCAGAATGCATCTCGTCTGCCTGTACAGTCAGTCTGGTTGTTGTTCCTCCTCCACAGCGGTCAGAATGCATCTCGTCTGCCTGTACAGTCAGTCTGGTTGTTGTTCCTCCTCCACAGCGGTCAGAATGCATCTCGTCTGCCTGTACAGTCAGTCTGGTTGATGTTCCTCCTCCACAGCAGTCAGAATGCATCTCGTCTGCCTGTACAGTCAGTCTGGTTGTTGTTCCTCCTCCACAGTGGTCAGAATGCATCTCGTCTGCCTGTACAGTCAGTCTGGTTGTTGTTCCTCCTCCACAGTGGTCAGAATGCATCTCGTCTGCCTGTACAGTCAGTCTGGTTGTCGTTCCTCCTCCACAGCAGTCAGAATGCATCTCGTCTGCCTGTACAGTCAGTCTGGTTGTCGTTCCTCCTCCACAGCGGTCAGAATGCATCTCGTCTGCCTGTACAGTCAGTCTGGTTGTCGTTCCTCCTCCACAGCGGTCAGAATGCATCTCGTCTGCCTGTACAGTCAGTCTGGTTGTTGTTCCTCCTCCACAGTGGTCAGAATGCATCTCGTCTGCCTGTACAGTCAGTCTGGTTGTTGTTCCTCCTCCACAGTGGTCAGAATGCATCTCGTCTGCCTGTACAGTCAGTCTGGTTGTCGTTCCTCCTCCACAGCGGTCAGAATGCATCTCGTCTGCCTGTACAGTCAGTCTGGTTGTTGTTCCTCCTCCACAGCGGTCAGAATGCATCTCGTCTGCCTGTACAGTCAGTCTGGTTGTTGTTCCTCCTCCACAGCGGTCAGAATGCATCTCGTCTGCCTGTACAGTCAGTCTGGTTGTTGTTCCTCCTCCACAGCGGTCAGAATGCATCTCGTCTGCCTGTACAGTCAGTCTGGTTGTTGTTCCTCCTCCACAGCGGTCAGAATGCAT
>NW_027014730.1:0-76385 GCF_036934945.1 Oncorhynchus masou masou | reverse complement strand
CAACCAGACTGACTGTACAGGCAGACGAGATGCATTCTGACCGCTGTGGAGGAGGAACAACAACCAGACTGACTGTACAGGCAGACGAGATGCATTCTGACCGCTGTGGAGGAGGAACAACAACCAGACTGACTGTACAGGCAGACGAGATGCATTCTGACCGCTGTGGAGGAGGAACAACAACCAGACTGACTGTACAGGCAGACGAGATGCATTCTGGACCGCTGTGGAGGAGGAACAACAACCAGACTGACTGTACAGGCAGACGAGATGCATTCTGACCGCTGTGGAGGAGGAGGAACGACAACCAGACTGGACTGGTACAGGCAGACGAGATGCATTCTGACCGCTGTGGAGGAGGAACGACAACCAGACTGACTGTACAGGCAGACGAGATGCATTCTGACCGCTGTGGAGGAGGAACGACAACCAGACTGACTGTACAGGCAGACGAGATGCATTCTGACCGCTGTGGAGGAGGAACAACAACCAGACTGACTGTACAGGCAGACGAGATGCATTCTGACCGCTGTAGAGGAGGAACAACAACCAGACTGACTGTACAGGCAGACGAGATGCATTCTGACCGCTGTAGAGGAGGAACAACAACCAGACTGACTGTACAGGCAGACGAGATGCATTCTGACCGCTGTGGAGGAGGAACGACAACCAGACTGACTGTACAGGCAGACGAGATGCATTCTGACCACTGAGGAGGAACGACAACCAGACTGACTGTACAGGCAGACGAGATGCATTCTGGACCGCTGTGGAGGAGGAACGACAACCAGACTGACTGTACAGGCAGACGAGATGCATTCTGACCGCTGTGGAGAGGAGGAACAACAACCAGACTGACTGTACAGGCAGACGCAGATGCATTCTGACCGCTGTGGAGGAGGAGGAACAACAACCAGACTGACTATACAGGCAGACGAGATGCATTCTGACCGCTGTGGAGGAGGAACAACAACCAGACTGACTGTACAGGCAGACGAGATGCATTCTGACCGCTGTGGAGGAGGAACGACAACCAGACTGACTGTACAGGCAGAGGAGATGCATTCTGACCGCTGTGGAGGAGGAACAACAACCAGACTGACTGTACAGGCAGACGAGATGCATTCTGACCGCTGTGGAGGAGGAACGACAACCAGACTGACTGTACAGGCAGACGAGATGCATTCTGACCGCTGTGGAGGAGGAGGAACAACCAGACTGACTGTACAGGGCAGACGAGATGCATTCTGACCGCTGTGGAGGAGGAACAACAACCAGACTGACTGTACAGGCAGACGAGGACATTTGACCACTGTGGAGGAGAAACAACAACCAGACTGACTGTACAGGCAGACGAGATGCATTCTGACCGCTGTGGAGGAGGAGGAACAACAACCAGACTGACTGTACAGGCAGACGAGATGCATTCTGACCGCTGTGGAGGAGGAGGAACAACAACCAGACTGACTGTACAGGCAGACGAGATGCATTCTGACCGCTGTGGAGGAGGAACAACAACCAGACTGACTGTACAGGCAGACGAGATGCATTCTGACCGCTGTGGAGGAGGAACGACAACCAGACTGACTGTACAGGCAGACGAGATGCATTCTGACCGCTGTGGAGGAGGAACGACAACCAGACTGACTGTACAGGCAGACGAGATGCATTCTGACTGCTGTGGAGGAGGAACAACAACCAGACTGACTGTACAGGCAGACGAGATGCATTCTGACCGCTGTGAAGGAGGAACGACAACCAGACTGACTGTACAGGCAGACGAGATGCATTCTGACCGCTGAGGAGGAGGAGAACAACCAGACTGACTGTACAGGCAGACGAGATGCATTCTGGACCGCTGTGGAGGAGGAACGACAACCAGACTGACTGTACAGGCAGACGAGATGCATTCTGACCGCTGTGGAGGAGGAACGACAACCAGACTGACTGTACAGGCAGACGAGATGCATTCTGACCGCTGTGGAGGAGGAGGAACGACAACCAGACTGACTGTACAGGCAGACGAGATGCATTCTGGACCGCTGTGGAGGAACAACAACCAGACTGACTGTACAGGCAGACGAGATGCATTCTGACCGGGCTGTGGAGGAGGAACGACAACCAGACTGACTGTACAGGCAGACGAGATGCATTCTGACCGCTGTGGAGGAGGAACGACAACCAGACTGACTGTACAGGCAGACGAGATGCATTCTGACCGCTGTGGAGGAGGAACGACAACCAGACTGACTGTACAGGCAGACGAGATGCATTCTGACCGCTGTGGAGGAGGAGGAACGACAACCAGACTGACTGTACAGGCAGACGAGATGCATTCTGACCGCTGTGGAGGAGGAACGACAACCAGACTGACTGTACAGGCAGACGAGATGCATTCTGACCGCTGTGGAGGAGGAACGACAACCAGACTGACTGTACAGGCAGACGAGATGCATTCTGACCGCTGTGGAGGAGGAACTACAACCAGACTGACTGTACAGGCAGACGAGATGCATTCTGACCGCTGTGGAGGAGGAACAACAACCAGACTGACTGTACAGGCAGACGAGATGCATTCTGACCGCTGTGGAGGAGGAACAACAACCAGACTGACTGTACAGGCAGACGAGATGCATTCTGACCACTGTGGAGGAGGAACGACAACCAGACTGACTGTACAGGCAGACGAGATGCATTCTGACCGCTGTGGAGGAGGAACGACAACCAGACTGACTGTACAGGCAGACGAGATGCATTCTGACCGCTGTGGAGGAGGAACAACAACCAGACTGACTGTACAGGCAGACGAGATGCATTCTGACCGCTGTGGAGGAGGAACAACAACCAGACTGACTGTACAGGCAGACGAGATGCATTCTGACCGCTGTGGAGGAGGAACGACAACCAGACTGACTGTACAGGCAGACGAGATGCATTCTGACCGCTGTGGAGGAGGAATGACAACCAGACTGACTGTACAGGCAGACGAGATGCATTCTGGACCGCTGTGGAGGAGGAACAACAACCAGACTGACTGTACAGGCAGACGAGATGCATTCTGACCGCTGTGGAGGAGGAACGACAACCAGACTGACTGTACAGGCAGACGAGATGCATTCTGACCGCTGTGGAGGAGGAACGACAACCAGACTGACTGTACAGGCAGACGAGATGCATTCTGACCGCTGTGGAGGAGGAACGACAACCAGACTGACTGTACAGGCAGACGAGATGCATTCTGACCGCTGTGGAGGAGGAACAACAACCAGACTGACTGTACAGGCAGACGAGATGCATTCTGACCGCTGTGGAGGAGGAGGAACAACAACCAGACTGACTGTACAGGCAGACGAGATGCATTCTGACCGCTGTGGAGGAGGAGGAACAACAACCAGACTGACTGTACAGGCAGACGAGATGCATTCTGACCACTGTGGAGGAGGAGGAACAACAACCAGACTGACTGTACAGGCAGACGAGATGCATTCTGACCGCTGTGGAGGAACGACAACCAGACTGACTGTACAGGCAGACGAGATGCATTCTGACCGCTGTGGAGGAACAACAACCAGACTGACTGTACAGGCAGACGAGATGCATTCTGACCGCTGTGGAGGAGGAACGACAACCAGACTGACTGTACAGGCAGACGAGATGCATTCTGACCGCTGTGGAGGAGGAACAACAACCAGACTGACTGTACAGGCAGACGAGATGCATTCTGACCGCTGTGGAGGAGGAACAACAACCAGACTGACTGTACAGGCAGACGAGATGCATTCTGACCGCTGTGGAGGAGGAACAACAACCAGACTGACTGTACAGGCAGACGAGATGCATTCTGAACATGTGAAGGAACAAGAGCGAAAAATCTGAGATTTAAATCATGATGATTTATCTAACATGTTTATTATATATTACTCAACAGATGTTTGTTTAATCACTGTTGAATCACTGCAGCCAGAGAGAGAGGACCAGAGAGAGAGAGACAGGACCAGAGAGAGAGAGAGAGAGGACCAGAGAGAGAGAGAGAGGACCAGAGAGAGAGAGAGAGAGAGAGAGAGGACCAGAGAGAGAGAGAGAGAGAGAGAGAGAGGACCAGAGAGAGAGAGAGAGAGGACCAGAGAGAGAGAGAGAGAGGACCAGAGAGAGAGAGAAAGAGGACCAGAGAGAGAGAGAGGACCAGAGAGAGAGAGGACCAGAGAGAGAGAGGACCAGAGAGAGAGAGGACCAGAGAGAGAGAGGACCAGAGAGAGAGAGGACCAGAGAGAGAGAGGACCAGAGAGAGAGAGGACCAGAGACTGAGATCAGGGTGGGAAATTAACAGTAGCTGGTGGACAGACAACCTCTACCGGTCCCCCTCCCTCTACCAGCCCCCTACCCGGTCCCCTCTACCAGACTCCCCTCTACCCAGACCCCCTCTTACTAGGCCCCCCCTCTCTACCAGGACACCCCCCCTACCAGGACCCCCCCCTCTACCAGGACACCCCCCTACCCAGACCCCCTCTTACCAGGCCCCCCTCTCTACCAGGACACCCCCCCTCTACCAGGACACCCCCCTCTCTACCGGGACACCCCCCTCTACCGACCCCCCTCTACCGGGACACCCCTCTACCGGGACACCCCCCTCTCTACCGGGACACCCCCTCTCTACCGGGACACCCCCCTCTACCAGGACACCCCCCTCTCTCAGGACACCCCCTCTCTACCAGGACACCCTCTCTACCAGGACACCCTCTCTACCAGGACACCCCCCTCTCTACCAGGACACCCCTTACCAGGACACCCCCCTACCAGGACACCCCCCTTCTACCAGGACCCCCTCTACCAGGACACCCCCCCTCTCTACCAGGACACCCCCCCCCTCTCTAACAGGCCCCCTCTCTACCAGGACACCCCACCCCTCTCTACCAGGACACCCCCCCTCTTAGTGACCCTATAATACTACACTATAATACCATAATACACTATAACACTTAGTGACCCCATAATACTACACTATAACACTTAGTGAACCCATAATACACTATAACACTTAGTGACCCCATAATACTACACTATAACACTTAGTGAACCCATAATACACTATAACACTTAGTGACCCCATAATACTACACTATAATACTACACTATAACACTTAGTGACCCCATAATACTACACTATAATACTACACTATAACACTTAGTGACACCATAATACTACACTATAACACTTAGTGACACCATAATACTACACTATAACACTTAGTGACCCTATAATACTACACTATAACACTTAGTGACACCATAATACTACACTATAATACTACACTATAACACTTAGTGACCCTATAATACTACACTATAACACTTAGTGACACCATAATACTACACTATAACACTTAGTGACCCTATAATACTACGCTATAACACTTAGTGACCCACTTAATACACTATAACACTTAGTGACCCACTTAATACACTATAACACTTAGTGACCCTATAATACTACACTATAACACTTAGTGACACCATAATACTACACTATAACACTTAGTGACACCATAATATACACTATAATACTACACTATAACACTTAGTGACACCATAATACTACACTATAATACTACACCATAACACTTAGTGACCCACATAATAATATACTATAACTCAGTGACCCCATAATAATATACTATAATACTACACTATAACACTTAGTGACCCCATAATACACTATAATACTACACTATAACACTTAGTGACCCACATAATAATATACTATAACTCAGTGACCCCATAATAATATACTATAATACTACACTATAACACTTAGTGACCCCATAATACACTATAATACTACACTATAACACTTAGTGACCCCATAATACACTATAATAATACACTATAACACTTAGTGACCCACATAATACACTATAATACTACACTATAACACTTAGTGACCCCATAATAATATACTATAATAATACACTATAACACTTAGTGACCCCATAATAATATACTATAATAATACACTATAACACTTAGTGACCCCATAATAATACACTATAACACTTAGTGACCAACATAATAATATACTATTAACAGTCTCTGTTCATATACGCAGTGTGTGTTTGTTTGGAGTCAAGCATCTCTATTGGCTGTACAATAGGCCTCCATTATTAACAGTCTCTGTTCTCTTTCTGTTCATATACTCAGTGTGTGTTTGTTTGGAGTCAAGCATCTCTATTGGCTGTATAATAGGCCTCCATTATTAACAGTCTCTGTTCTCTTTCTGTTCATATACTCAGTGTGTGTTTGTTTGGAGTCAAGCATCTCTATTGGCTGTACAATAGGCCTCCATTATTAACAGTCTCTGTTCATATACTCAGTCTTTGTTTGGAGTCAAGCATCTCTATTGGCTGTATAATAGGCCTCCATTATTAACAGTCTCTGTTCATATACGCAGTGTGTGTTTGTTTGGAGTCAAGCATCTCTATTGGCTGTACAATAGGCCTCCACTATTAACAGTCTCTGTTCATATACGCAGTGTGTGTTTGTTTGGAGTCAAGCATCTCTATTGGCTGTACAATAGGCCTCCATTACTAACAGTGTTTTCATTCTGTTTATCCTCCTGTTTGTCGTCAGTGTGTGTTGTGTTTGAGCTGGGGTTTCGGCAGCGTTGTTCGCTCTGCAGGAAACAAGCCGTGATCACTGCCTCTGATTAGACGATTCTGTTTCCACCCTCGGCACAAGCAGACACAGATCGTCGTCAAGCCAATCGATTTACAAGATGGGATAAAAGATTAAATGGATAGCGAAGATTATAGAAAATTACACGGATATAACTCAATTGAGCGAGGGAGGGATGTAATTCCAGTTGCATTTCAAGGCTGGCTGGCTCAGCGTCAGTGGATCGGGCTGGCTCAGCGCCAGTGGATCGGGCCGGGCTGACTCAGCGTCAGTGGATCGGGGCCGGGCTGACTCAGCGTCAGTGGATCGGGCCGGCTGGCTCAGCGTCAGTGGATCGGGCCGGGCTGACTCAGCGCCAGTGGATCGCTCAGGGCCGGGCTGGACTCAGCGTCAGTGGATCGGGCCGGGCTGGACTCTGGAAGGCCAGTGGATCGGGCCGGGCTGACTCAGCGTCAGTGGATCGGGCTGGCTGACTCAGCGTCAGTGGATCGGGCCGGGCTGACTCAGCGTCAGTGGATCGGGCCGGGCTGACTCAGCGTCAGTGGATCGGGCCGGGCTGACTCAGCGTCAGTGGATCGGGCTGGCTGGCTCAGCGTCAGTGGATCGGGCCGGGCTGACTCGGCGTCAGTGGATCGGGCCGGGCTGACTCAGCGTCAGTGGATCGGGCCGGGCTGACTCAGCGTCAGTGGATCGGGCTGGCTGGCTCAGCGTCAGTGGACCGGGCTGGCTAAGCATCACCTGCTGCGCTGTGTTGTACAGAAAGACGTTGTTGGGTACAACGGATCAACAATACATGTATCTACTACGGTCCCCCTCCCTTCCGGTTATTAAATAGCAGTCAGGTGGAAGGACAGACCTAACAGGGGACAGGGTCTGACAGAGAGCCAGGCCAGAAGCAGAACATTCAGACAAATTGTTGAATCTGTCCTCAACAAATTGTATTAGGCTCCACGGGGAGTTGACATCTATATCGTTTTAAAAATGTCTTCGCTGTCAAGAACAGCTGTTCATGTACAATCTTTTAGCTTTCCTCGGGGTGCTTCCCAAACGGCACCCTATTACCTGAATACTGTAGTGCACGACTTTTGGACCAGAGCTTTACTATGAGCCTAGGGTCAAAAGTAGGGCACTGCATAGGGAATAGGGAGCCATTTGAACTCATAAAGCACCGCGACGACCTAATTTTATGTCAGGCTCCCCAGCAGAACCCCCCCCCCAGCAGAACAGGACATGGTGTGGGAAGGGTCCACTCCACTGTCAGGCTTCACACTCAGCAGAACAGGACATGGTGTGGGAAGGGTCCACTCCACTGTCAGGCTTCACACTCAGCAGAACAGGACATGGTGTGGGAAGGGTCCACTCCACTGTCAGGGCTTCCCCCCCAGCAGAACAGGACATGGTGAGGGAAGGGTCCACTCCACTGTCAGGCTTCCCCCCAGCAGAACAGGACATGGTGTGGGAAGGGTCCACTCCACTGTCAGGCTTCACACTCAGCAGAACAGGACATGGTGTGGGAAGGGTCCACTCCACTGTCAGGCTTCACCCCCCAGCAGAACAGGACATGGTGTGGGAAGGGTCCACTCCACTGTCAGGCTCCCCCCAGCAGAACAGGACGTGGTGTGGGAAGGGTCCACTCCACTGTCAGGCTTCCCCCAGCAGAACAGGACATGGTGTGGGAAGGGTCCACTCCACTGTCAGGCTTCACACTCAGCAGAACAGGACATGGTGTGGGAAGGGTCCACTCCACTGTCAGGCTTCACACTCAAACAGATCTGCATTTCCCAAACCCTGACACCATATGCACTCTGTTAGACGCTGGTCAATGGAAATGACATAGCAGTCAGGGAGAGAGACGCGGGTGGGAGGGAGAGAGACGCGGGCGGGAGAGAGAGAGAGACGCGGGGCGGGAGAGAGAGAGAGAGACGCGGGCGGGAGAGATAGAGAGAGACGCGGGCAGGAGGAGAGAGAGAGAGAGACGCGGGCAGAGAGAGAGAGAGAGACGCGGGCAGGAGAGAGAGATGCGGGGCGGGAGAGAGAGAGACGCGGGCAAGAAGAGTAAAGAATGAAGAAGAATGCTCTGCAGAGTGTCGTACTGCTCGTTACGGGAGGCATACTGTAGAAACACTGCTTCGTTCGTACACACCACATGTTGTTAACAGAGAGAGAGAGAGAGAGAGATGTGGGTTCGTGAGCCTCCGATGTTAGTCTGGTAATGGGAGCATCACTACTGTCGTCTGGTAACGGAACAAACATGCCGTTAGTAAAGAAAGAGAAGGAAAAGAATGAGGGTTATGTACAACAGAACAGACAAGGTGACAGAGAGTGGAGAAGAGGCAAACAGGAGACGAGACTGAATTCTGAAAGAGAGAAATAGGTCTTACCATATCATCCTTCATGTTTTTAACCTGTAAATGCTAGAGGTGGGGGGGAGAAAAATAAACAAATATCAGGATCTGAAACAATTATATACACGCTGGGTGGGGGGGGAATAAACAAATATCAGGTTATGAAACTATTATATACACGCTGGGTGGGGGGGGAATAAACAAATATCAGGTTATGAAACTATTATATACACGCTGAAGAAGAAAAAAACAAAATACAAAATAAATATCTAGGGTCAAGATAATCAATAAAATCAAAAGTGCGTATCATTTCAGTTTTCAGAGCAATTAAATCAAAGTGAGAACAACAGTTAAATAGACAACATGTTTGCAGAGTTATTTAATATGTTGATCATTAACAGCACGGTGCTGAGTTAATTAATACAATGTCACTCCTCAGGTAGAGAAGTCAGAGACCATGGGAGGATATCATGACAGAACCAAGTGAGTGAGTTAACAGAGAGAGGAAGAGAGCCTAGAACCGTGCCTTGGGGAACACCAGAGAGAGAACAGGAGAGGGCCAACAACCGAGCCCTGGGGAACACCTGTAATTAGGAGGACCAAGTTGTTTACAAAATGCTTATTTTTTTTAAGTAGTAGACAAAAAGCTGTTAAAGAGAAAAACAGTAACAGTAAACATCCACCAGGGCTCCAGAGCATTAATCTTGAACGTTTGTAAGATGAATAAGGCATGTAAAATGTGGAGCTCTATTACCAGGCTGCTGTGAGCACAGAGGACATTCTCCGCTAGGTTAAACCCTGATTTCTCACTGGGCCCTGCAGAGTGTAAACGCTAGAGTCACATTCTCCTCGTGGGGAAAGAGAACACAGACGGAATTCAAAACTTCTTAACGCCAATTGTCAGGACTGTGCTCAGGGTTGAGACTATGCTAGTGTGCTACAGAGACCGAGCCTCTGGTGTGCTATATAGAAAAATCAGCCAATCTAAAGACTAATCCTATTGTTCCCAATGTTCATCCTCTTGGCTTTTACTCAAAATACAATCCACTAATTGAAGCAAAGGGAAATGGGTTCTCGTACAGAAAAAAACAGAAGCAAACTAACTGGTATACAAAATAAATTTAAAAAATTAAAAAACTCTGTTCCGCTGTTTTAAATCCTGTTTGATTTAACCCCTGGGTCTTCAGTTGCACTTCATCTAAATTTTGAGTGCCGTCTGGAATGAGACAGACAGGCCCACACATGTCGAGACGAGGATATCCTACCCAAGACCATCGACTCATTAACTGAACAATTCCAGATGGAGGCGGGGGTTTTTTATATATATATTTATATATAAAATATATATATATATTTTATTTTTTTATTTATTTTTTTTATATATTTTTTTTTAAAGACCACTGACACTGTAAAAAAAAAAATGTTTAAAAGACTGGAACCAATCAACAACTTCCATCTGTGCATGAACATATAGACAAGGGGGGGAGAAAAAGGTTACTATGGTTACTGTGGTCATCTCGTGCTACAGCAGGAGGAGGCTGAGCTACGCAGGAGAAACCAGAAGCCTCAATCAATACATCAGTCCTATAATTACCATAACATCCACCAGGCAGAGCATAAAACATGTCAACCTGTCAATGCAGAACGCTAATGACTTGCTAGGATTAACATTTTACAACTTTCCATTTGGAAACAAACTACCTCTCACAAACTAGAGAGAGAGAAAAGAAGGAGAGAGAGAGAGAAGGAGAGAGAGAGAAAAGAAGGAGAGAGAGAGAGAGAGAGAGAGAGAGAGAGAGAGAGAGAGAGAGAAAGAATGAGACAGAGAGAGAGAGAGAGAGAGAGAGAGACAGAGAGAGGAAAGAATGAGAGACGGAGAGAGAAAAGGAGGGAGGGATAGATGAAAACCCTGCCAAGCCAGGCAGAGAGGCAGCACAGTACCCAAATGTAACATATTTCTCTCCCTCAGATCAATTCAACGATTAGCCCAGCGAGTTGAGGAAGAAATATGCCCATATATACATATGACAGAATAATTGGATGCATAATTATTGAACCTAAAGAAAAAGGAAGGAGTTTCTAACTCTATCTTCAGAACAACCTGACAATTTGCAAAGACGCAGTGGATGTGTCCTCAATGGCACCCGACTCCCCCCTACATAGTGCACTACTTTTGACCAGAATAGGATGCTGTTTGGGAAGCTTACCGTAGCTCCGCCCAAGCAAGACCTTCTTCAGAACCACTAAACATTTTTTTTTTTAAAGACCCAAGGCCAGTTTTGACAGCAATTATGCATTCAATGTCATTTTTTGTCAACGATCGACTCGACACAGGGTTTTCAGAATTGCTAGACGCAAATAACCATCACGTGAAAAGTAAAAATGTGTACGCAATCGCTTCAAGTTCTGACAGCTTTTGTAGTCAACTACTACACAACGTCATCAAAGCTTCTCTTGGTCCCAAAGTTGGTCCATAATTAGAAAGTTAAACTAGTGACGAGACAGAAAGTCCAACTGGGCAGCTTTCAAAGTGGTTTGGAACTATTCCAAGTACTAGATCATAGAGAGGCTTGAAGGGAACCAATCAGATCATAGAGAGGCTTGAAGGAACCAATCAGATCATAGAGAGCCTTGAAGGGAATCAATCAGATCATAGAGAGGCTTGAAGGGAATCAATCAGATCATACAGAGGCTTGAAGGGAACCAATCAGGTCATACAGAGGCTTGAAGGGAACCAATCAGATCATAGAGAGGCTTGAAGGGAACCAATCAGGTCATACAGAGGCTTGAAGGGAACCAATCAGATCATACAGAGGCTTGAAGGGAACCAATCAGATCATAGAGAGGCTTGAAGGGAACCAATCAGATCATAGAGAGGCTTGAAGGGAACCAATCAGATCATAGAGAGTCTTGAAGGGAACCAATCAGCAGTTGAAACAATAAGAATCGGAACCACTCTCAAATCCCCAGACAAAGATATGGATGTTGGACCATCCAACCGTGATATTAAACCCTAAAAACCACTCGTACTGGTCAGCTATAGTTCCCTTTATATTTGACATTACTCAAACATCCAATTAACGGAGGCCAATATTGAGAGATCGTGAGGCTTGACCTATGCATATGTGAAATGACATGATTAATGTATGTTTAGTGACCATGATAAGGATGCAGTTAAGTAGGTTCAGGTCATGAGGTGCCAACGTGTCTTGGCCCACAGGCCCATGTTGATATCTGAAAGGGGAAAGGGAGATGCCTAGTCAGTAGTACAACCGACAGCGTTCAACTGAAATGTGTCTTCCTCATTTAACCCAACCCCTCTGAATCAGAGAGGTGCGGGTGGGGAGGGGAACAGTGGGTTAACTGCTTGTTCAGGGGAACAGTGGGTTAAACTGCCTTGTTCAGGGGAACAGTGGGTTAAACTGCCTTGTTCAGGGGAACAGTGGGTTAAACTGCCTCGTTCAGGGAACAGTGGGTTAAACTGCCTCGTTCAGGGGAACAGTGGGTTAAACTGCCTCGTTCAGGGGAACAGTGGGTTAAACTGCCTTGTTCAGGGGAACAGTGGGTTAAACTGCCTCGTTCAGGGGAACAGTGGGTTAAACTGCCTCGTTCAGGGGAACAGTGGGTTAACTGCCTTGTTCAGGGGAACAGTGGGTTAACTGCCTTGTTCAGGGGAACAGTGGGTTAACTGCCTTGTTCAGGGAACAGTGGGTTAAACTGCCTCGTTCAGGGAACAGTGGGTTAAACTGCCTTGTTCAGAGGAACAGTGGGTCAAACTGCCTTGTTCAGGGGAACAGTGGGTCAAACTGCCTTGTTCAGGGGAACAGTGGGTCAAACTGCCTTGTTCAGGGGAACAGTGGGTCAAACTGCCTTGTTCAGGGGAACAGTGGGTCAAACTGCCTCATTCAGGGGAACAGTGGGTCAAACTGCCTCGTTCAGGGGAACAGTGGGTTAACTGCCTTGTTCAGGGGAACAGTGGGTTAAACTGCCTTGTTCAGGGAACAGTGGGTTAAACTGCCTTGTTCAGGGAACAGTGGGTTAAACTGCCTTGTTCAGGGGAACAGTGGGTTAAACTGCCTTGTTCAGGGGAACAGTGGGTTAAACTGCCTTGTTCAGGGGAACAGTGGGTCAAACTGCCTTGTTCAGGGGAACAGTGGGTCAAACTGCCTTGTTCAGGGGAACAGTGGGTCAAACTGCCTCATTCAGGGAACAGTGGGTCAAACTGCCTTGTTCAGGGGAACAGTGGGTTAAACTGCCTTGTTCAGGGGAACAGTGTGTTAACTGCCTTGTTCAGGGGAACAGTGGGTTAACTGCCTTGTTCAGGGGAACAGTGGGTTAAACTGCCTTGTTCAGGGGAACAGTGGGTTAAACTGCCTTGTTCAGGGGAACAGTGGGTTAAACTGCCTTGTTCAGGGAACAGTGGGTTAAACTGCCTTGTTCAGGGAAACAGTGGGTTAACTGCCTTGTTCATGGAAACAGTGGGTTAAACTGCCTTGTTCAGGGGCAGAACGACCGATTGTTTTCTCTTGAACGTGCAGTTATTTGATGTGGGCCAGGGGCTCCTCAAGTGTTGTGGCCCACAACCCCATTTAAATATCTGAAGATCCTCACGACCCCAACCATTGTTAAATAAAATGACATAATTAAACAGCCCATGTCGACTGTTTTTATTTGGGGTTAATGACTGTCAATTGAAAAACTAACAGTATTTCTGATTGTCTTCTCAACTCACCATCACATGCTGTTGATGTGGAGCCATGATGACGGTCAAATGCAAATTAGTCTGAGATACAATGTATCTCACCTCACCACCACTAATGAGATGGGTGTGGCTTGACGCATGTCAGGGGGCGTGGTCGACAGCGCGCACCTCATCTCCACTGTCACATTCTAACCTGTAGCGATATTTGGTTTTAAAGCAGACGAGAACACGGAATCCAACTTCACATAGATATGAACTGGAGAAGTATACCATGACTTAAAAATGGTGCTTTCAAGAAATCTAAGAACACTGAAAATACGATGTCAAATCATCAACAGCCGGGTCTCACCAATGAGTTCGTACCACACCGATCTTAGTTCAATATTTATTTACTAAAAAAGCTAAAATTATGATATAAGATAGACAAAAACATTATAGGCTGTTGATTAGAATTTATTACAGCGGGTCAACACACAATGGTGTTACCCACAATGGGGATTTAAAAGAGAAACTACACGAGAGAAATATACATTTGGGTGCATTTGTCAGCTATGCTTATTCTAACCCTAGCCTTGCCCCAAACTGCCTCTTTTATGGGGTCAGAATATAATGATGTAATTACGTGGGTCTCAGATGGGAAGCTCCACGTGGGTCGTTTAGGCTTCTCAATAACGCACTTCTCCGGCGCAACTGTTGTAAAAAATAAAAAAAATAAAAAAATATTTAAAAAAATCGATATTCTGATATTCTTTTGAGTTAATTTGGGTACTAGAAACTCAATAAAAACTCGTTTTCCCATGGTGCCCCAGGTTAATGAGTTAATAATAGCTTGATCCAGTTAATCACGCAATTAGAAAGAGTTTTAATCATTCGATGAGCAACAGTCGTCACATTAACTAATACAACGTCACGACAGGTGCCACAGCCCTGATACACCCTACACAGTGGACTACTATGGACCGGGCCCTCTAGGGTGATAGGTCAAGTTATGTCCTTCAGAGTTACAATACGAACAAAGACGCAGCCTACACTGTGAACAGATCTACAGAATGAATCTCTCCCCTCAATTTACCGTAAAACTTCAACTAAAATGGCAAGTTTCAATCCCTTTTAACAGTCGGGCAACGGCACACATTTGTGCAAATAAACGCCTGAGATTGTCTGTGGCGAAAGTAAGAACTGCCTAAAAAAATGCAGTCAGAGAATATTTATTCTGTCAAGGATTTTTTTATATAGATATAGATATATATAGATACATATAGATATATATAGATACATATAGATATAGATAGATATATATAGATATAGATAGATATATATAGATATAGATAGATATAGATAGATATATATAGATATATATAGATTGATATAGATAGATATAGATATATATGTATATAGATAGATATAGATAGATATGTATAGATATAGATAGATATAGATAGATAGATATAGATAGATACAGATATATATAGATACATATAGATATAGATAGATACATATAGATATATATAGATAGATAGATATAGATAGATATAGATATAGATATATATATATATATATATATACACATATACAAAGTACAGTTATACTAGGGCAAAAAAAATGACTGAGTAAATGATAACACATTGGTGCAGGAAATTAAGAATTTGAAAATGATGGAAGTGAATGCTGGAATTAAACAATTAACTATACAAATGAGCAAATGCTATGTGCATTGAGTGAATAGAGGACTGGCTCAAATAGAAGCCTGTCCAACGAAAGCCTGTCCAACGTCCAACGAAAAGCCTGTCCAACGAAAGCCTGTCCAACGAAAGCCTGTCCAACGAAAGCCTGTCCAACAAAGCCTGTCCAACAAAAGCCTGTCAACAAAAAAGCCTGTCCAACAAAAGCCTGTCCAACAAAAGCCTGTCCAACAAAAGCCTGTCCAACAAAAGCCTGTCAACAAAAGCCTGTCCAACAAAAGCCTGTCCAACAAAAGCCTGTCCAACAAAGCCTGTCCAACAAAAGCCTGTCCAACAAAAGCCTGTCCAACAAAAGCCTGTCCAACAAAAGCCTGTCCAACAAAAGCCTGTCCAACAAAAGCCTGTCCAACAAAAAGCCTGTCCAACAAAAGCCTGTCCAACAAAGCCTGTCCAACAAAAGCCTGTCCAACAAAAGCCTGTCCAACAAAAGCCTGTCCAACAAAAGCCTGTCCAACAAAGCCTGTCCCAACAAAAGCCTGTCCACAAAAGCCTGTCCAGGCAAAAGCCTGTCCAAGTACCCAACCAGCCTGTCCAGGCAGCCTGTCCACGAAAGTCCTGTCCAACGAAAGCCTGTCGTGTTCAGTGTCTTTAACCAAATAAACACCAGGCTATTAATTGTTCCTGGTAAGTTTACGGTAAGTACGCCACGGTAAGTGGGAAACGTCAAGGTGGGACCGTAATATACCAACCAGAGCTACATGTCATGTCTTTTATGATCATTTAAGTTTACCAGGTAAGCAGTCTCTCCGAGGCCCACCGCCACCAGTCCTGGCCAACCAGTCTCTCCGAGGGCCACCGCCACCAGTCCTGGCCAACCAGTCTCTCCGAGGCCCACCGCCACCAGTCCTGGCCAGCCAGTCTCTCCGAGGCCCACCGCCACCAGTCCTGGCCAACAAGACACTAAACAGACCCAAGGACTGAGAAGGAGAGGAGGAGACCAACCAACTGCCTGATATCCATAAGATCCCTAAGGCTGACCAAGACAACAGTATCGACAGTACAGTCTCGACAACAGTAACAACGGTACCGTCTCGACAACGGTACCGTCTAAAATGATACCGTCTCGACAACAGTACCAACAGTACCGTCTCGACAACAGTACCAACCGTACCGTCTCGACAACAGTACCAACCGTACCGTCTAGAGCAACAGTACCAACAGTACCGTCTCGACAACAGTACCAACCGTACCGTCTCGACAACAGTACCAACAGTACCCGTCGACAACAGTACCAACAATGCCGTCTCGACAACAGTACCAACAGTACCGTCTCGACAACAGTACCAACAGTACCGTCTCGACAACAGTCCCAACAGTACCGTCTCGACAACAGTCCCAACCACCGTCTCGACAACAGTCCCACAGTACCGTCTCGACAACAGTACCAACAGTACCGTCTCGACAACAGTCCCAACCGTGCCCGTCTCGAAGCAACAGTCCCAACAGTACCGTCTCGACAACAGTCCCAACCGTGCCGTCTCGACAACAGTCCCAACAGTGCCAGTCTCGACAACGGTATCAGCAATGCCGTCTCGACAACGGTACCAACAGTACCCGTCTCGACAACGGTACCAGCATACCGTCTAGGAACAAGGAAACAAAACATGAAGCGGATCTCGACAACTGAGTACCAACCGTACCGTCTCGACAACAGTACCAGCCGTACCGTCTCGACAACAGTACCAACCGTATTTGCCGTCTCGACAACAGTACCAGGCAGTACCGTCCGTAATTTGCCCGGTACGTGTGTACCGTCTCGACAGCGGTACCGTGTAATTTGCCCAGTCTCGACAGCGGTACCAACCGTACCGTCTCGACAACAGTACCAACCCGTGCCCCGTCTAGAACAGTACCAACCGTGCCGTCATGCGTATGTTGCCCAGTATCAACAGTACCGTCAGGCAACAGTACCACAGTACCGTCTCGACAACAGTACCAACGTACCGTCACCAGACAACAGTACCAATGTTGCCGTCTAGACAACAGTACCAACCGTACCGTCTGACAACAGTACCAACAGGTACCGTGCCCAGAATAGTATCAACAGTACCGTCCTAGACAACAGGTGTATGTTGCCATACTAGAAGGAAGGAAACAAATGTTGCCAGGCGAGTTGGATTTCTTGAGGCAAAACAGTCCTAGTGTTGGAAGAAACAGCCTCATGTTGTCACCCAGAGTCACGTGCGTATTTTGCCCAGGCTAGAGTCACAGGTATGTTGCCCAGGCTAGAGTCACAGGTGTATGTTGCCAGCTAGAGTCACAGGTGTATGTTGCCCAGGCTAGAGTCACAGGTGTATGTTGCCAGGCTAGAGTCACAGGTGTATGTTGCCCAGGCTAGAGTCACAGGTGTATGTTGCCCAGAATAGAGTCACAGGTGTATGTTGCCCAGAATAGAGTCACAGGTGTATGTTGCCAGGCTAGAGTCACAGGTGTATGTTGCCCAGGCTAGAGTCACAGGTGTATGTTGCCAGGCTAGAGTCACAGGTGTATGTTGCCAGGCTAGAGTCACAGGTGTATGTTGCCCAGGCTAGAGTCACAGGTGTATGTTGCCCAGGATAGAGTCACAGGTGTATGTTGCCCAGGCTAGAGTCACAGGTGTATGTTGCCAGGCTAAAGTCACAGGTGTATGTTGCCCAGGCTAGAGTCACAGGTGTATTTTGCCAGGCTAGAGTCACAGGTGTATTTTGCCCAGGCTAGAGTCACAGGTGTATGTTGCCAGGCTAGAGTCACAGGTGTATGTTGCCCAGGCTAGAGTCACAGGTGTATGTTGCCCAGGCTAGAGTCAGGTGTATGTTGCCCAGGCTAGAGTCACAGGTGTATTTTGCCCAGGCTAGAGTCACAGGTGTATGTTGTCAGGCTAGAGTCACAGGTGTATTTTGCCCAGGCTAGAGTCACAGGTGTATGTTGTCCAGGCTAGAGTCACAGGTGTATGTTGCCCAGGCTAGAGTCACAGTGTGTCACAGGTGTTGTGCCAGGCTAGAGTCACAGGTGTATTTTGCCAGGCTAGAGTCACAGGTGTATTTTGCCAGGCTAGAGTCACAGGTGTATGTTGCCCAGGCTAGAGTCACAGGTGTATGTTTGCCCAGGCTAGAGTCACAGGTGTATGTTGCCCAGGCTAGAGTCACAGAAGGTGTATGTTGCCAGGCTAGAGTCAGGTGTATTTTGCCCAGGCTAGAGTCACAGTGTATGTTGTCAGGCTAGAGTCACAGGTGTATGTTGCCCAGGCTAGAGTCACAGGTGTGTTGCCAGGCTAGAGTCCAGGTGTATTTTGCCAGGCTAGAGTCACAGGTGTATTTTGCCAGGCTAAGTCACAGGTGTATGTTGCCAGGCTAGAGTCACAGGTGTATGTTGCCCAGGCTAGAGTCACAGGTGTATGTTGCCCAGGCTAGAGTCACAGGTGTATGTTGCCCAGGCTAGAGTCACAGGTGTATGTTGCCAGGCTAGAGTCACAGGTGTATGTTGCCCAGGCTAGAGTCACAGGTGTATGTTGCCCAGGCTAGAGTCACAGGTGTATGTTGCCCAGGCTAGAGTCACAGGTGTATGTTGCCCAGGCTAGAGTCACAGGTGTATGTTGCCCAGGCTAGAGTCACAGGTGTATATTTGCCCAGGCTAGAGTCACAGGTGTATTTTGTCCAGGCTAGAGTCAGGTGTATGTTGCCCAGAATAGAGTCACAGGTGTATGTTGCCCAGGCTAGAGTCACAGGTGTATGTTGTCCAGGCTAGAGTCACAGGTGTATGTTGTCCAGGCTAGAGTCACAGGTGTATGTTGCCAGGCTATCACAGGTCCGTAGTATCTCAATACTGGTGTGCGTGAAAACAAGATCCTTAAAAGGCAACAAGATCTCAGGTGTGTGACTGTCATGGGATTTCGCATGATGGTAATTGGCCAGCCAAAGTCACGCGTTCATTGTAATGCCCAGAATAGCAAATGTTGCAACATTTAAATACAATTAAATATTCATTCCATTTCTATGTGCCCAGGCTGCTGTCACAGGGGAAGGGGGCCCACCTAGGCAACAGAGCGTGTTTCCTAGGCTAGAGTCACAGGTGTTGTTTCAGGCTAGGGAGCGACAACGTTTCATCCGTTGCCCAGAATAGCGACACACCACGAATACCCAGGCTAGAGTCCCGTCTTCAGTAAGTCACAGTTCGCTGCAACAACAACAACAATAAAATATATCGTAATAGGTTTAACGGTTATTTTAGTCACAGGTCGTCTTCCATAAAACATGGGTTACCGTTAGACGTTCAAGGTGTATGTTGCCCAGGCAATCACCGTGCGCCAATCCCAGGCCAATCACCATCGCCAATCACCATGCTAGCCAATCACCAGGTGTAATCACCATGCGCCAATCACCATCCGCCAATCACCATCCGCCAGATCACAGGTATCCCTCCCCAATCACTTATTCCAGGTCAATGTTGCCCAGGCTAGAGTCACAGGTTATCCCCCACTGTGATAGAAAGAACACAGTTGTTTTCCCCAGTTAGTTCAGCTTTGAGAGAGCATAGAGTCACAGGTAGGACCAATGCTTCAGCAACCTGATCATTTGTCCAAATTAGATTAAACCTGCTGAACTTCCAGAAACCCAGGCTAGAGAAACAGTGTATGCGAGAGAGAAGTCGGATGAAATAATAATAAACAAGCTAGAGTCACAGGTGTAGTATCCAATTAACTAGGAGACCAGGAGAAGTCACACGGTGGTAGACTGTCCCAGGCAGACTACTCTCTATATACTGCACTAGTTTTAACCAGAGCCCTATAGGTGGAGCACTTGCTTGTAAAAGGACATAGGGTGCCATTTAGGACATCCACAGGTGTAACACAGTGGGTCTCAGGTGTATTTTGCCCAGACAGAAACCACCAGTAGAGCCAGGTAGGTCACGTGGCAGAATCCACCAGAGAGGTAGGTCACGTTAACGGCAGAATCACAGGTATGTTGCCCAGGTAGGTCACGTTAACGGCAGAATCCAGGCCAGAGTCACAGGTAAGGTCACGTTAACAGGCAGAATCCACAGGAGGTAGGTCACGTTGGCAGAATCCACCAGGAGAGTCACAGGTGTACGTTACCAGGCTAGAGTCACACCAGAGGTAGGTCACAGGTGTACGGCAGAATCCAGGTGTAGTTGCCCAGGCTAGGTCACGTTATGTTGCCCGGCTAGAATCCACCAGAGAGGTAGGTCACGTTACAGGTGTAGAATCCACCAGAGAGCTAGAGTCACAGGTTAACGTTGCCCAGAATCACAGAGGTAGGTCCAGGCTAGAATCCACCAGGTGGGTAGGTCACGTTAACGGCAGAATCCAGGTAGCCCAGGTAGAGTCACGTTAACGGCAGAATCCACAGAGGTAGGTCACGTTGCCCAGGCAGAATCACCAGGAGAGGGAGGCTAGAGTCACAGGTGTGATGTTGCCAGAGAGGAGGCAGCAGGGTAGTTGCCAGGCTAGGAGTCACAGCGTGTATGTTGCCCAGAAAACCACCAGGTGTATGTTGAGGCAGAGTCACAGGAGAAACCACCAGAGATAGAGTCACAGCGTTAGCAGTAAAACCACCAGAGAGGAGGCAGCGTTAGGAGAAACCACCAGAGGGAGGTAGCGTTGCCCAGGAGAAACCACCAGTGATGGAGGCAGCGTTCACAGGAGAAACCACCAGAGAGGAGGCAGCGTTAACAGGGAGAAACCACCAGAGAGGGAGGCAGCGTTAACGGAGAAACCACCAGAGTCACAGGAGGCAGCGTTGCCGGGGCAACCACCATTCAGGTGCCCGCTATAACATCATATTGGCCATACCATTCAGGTACGCTATAACATCATATTGGGCCATACCATTCAGGTACGGCTATAACATCATATTGGGCCATACCATTCAGGTACGCTATAACATCATATTGGGCCATACCATTCAGGTATGCTATAACATCATATTGGGCCATACCATTCAGGTATGCTTAACATCATATTGGGTCACCATTCAGGTACGCCATAACATCATATTGGGCCATGCATATCACCGATGGGCCATGTGACATCATATTGGGCCATGCATATCACCCGATGGGCCATGTCATTCAGGAAGCCATAACATCATATTGGGCCATACCATTCAGGTATGCTATAACATCATATTGGGTCATACCATTCAGGTACGCCATAACATCATATTGGGCCATGCATATCACCGATGGGCCATGTGACATCATATTGGGCCATGCATATCACCCGATGGGCCATGTCATTCAGGAACGCCATAACATCATATTGGGCCATACCATTCAGGTATGCTATAACATCATATTGGGTCATACCATTCCAGGTGCGCCATAACATCATATTGGGCCATGCATATCACCCGATGGGCCATGTGACATCATATTGGGCCATGCATATCGCCAATGGGCCATGCATATCACCGATGGGCCATGTCATTCAGGTATGCTATAACATCATATTGGGCCATGCATATCACCGATGGGCCATGTGACATCATATTGGGCCAGCTTATCACCGATGGGCCATGTCATTCAGGTATGCTATAACATCATATTGGGCTATACATATCACCCGATGGGCCATGTCATTCAGGTATGCTATAACATCATATTGGGCCATGCTTATCATCCGATGGGCCATGCATATCACCGATGGGCCATGCATATCACCGATGGGCCATGCATATCACCGATGGGCCATGCATATCACCCGATGGGCCATGTCATTCAGGAACGCCATAACATCATATTGGGCCATACCATTCAGGTATGCTATAACATCATATTGGGCCATACCATTCAGGTATGCTATAACATCATATTGGGTCATACCATTCAGGTATGCCATAACATCATATTGGGCCATGCATATCACCGATGGGCCATATCACCGATGGGCCATGCATATCACCGATGGGCCATGTCATCTTCCCCAACAGCCAATCGGCAGAAGAACACAACACTCAGCAGATTAAAACCCACACCCATCGACAGGGCTACGTAACACATGTTCCCCTGGTACCACTAACTTTCAGTACTAACTGTCATGATTTGGTGGCACCAGGCCCATAACATTTTATTTTGTACCTTTATTTAACCAGGCAAGTCGGTTAAGAACAAATTCTTATCTACAATGACCTAGGAACATCAGTGGGTTAACAGAGCCCCTGAACAGTCGTTAACAGAGCCCCTGAACAGTGGGTTAATCAGAGCCCCTGAACAGTGGGTTAACAGAGCCCCTGAACAGTGCGTTAACAGAGCCCCTGAACAGTGGGTTAACAGAGCCCCTGAACAGTGCGTTAACAGAGCCCCCTGAACAGTGCGTTAACAGAGCCCCTGAACAGTGCGTTAACAGAGCCCCTGAACAGTGCGTTAACAGAGCCCCTGAACAGTGGGTTAACAGAGCCCCTGAACAGTGGGTTAACAGAGCCCCTGAACAGTGGGTTAACAGAGCCCCTGAACAGTGCGTTAACAGAGCCCCTGAACAGTGCGTTAACAGAGCCCCTGAACAGTGCGTTAACAGAGCCCCTGAACAGTGCGTTAACAGAGCCCCTGAACACTGCGTTAACAGAGCCCCTGAACACTGCGTTAACAGAGCCCTGAACAGTGCGTTAACAGAGCCCCTGAACAGTGCGTTAACAGAGCCCCTGAACAGTGGGTTAACAGAGCCCCTGAACAGTGCGTTAACAGAGCCCCTGAACAGTGCGTTAACAGAGCCCCTGAACAGTGCGTTAACAGAGCCCCTGAACACTCGTTAACAGAGCCCCTGAACACTGCGTTAACAGAGCCCCTGAACACTGCGTTAACAGAGCCCTGAACACTGCGTTAACAGAGCCCCTGAACAGTGCGTTAACAGAGCCCCCTGAACAGTGCGTTAACAGAGCCCCTGAACAGTGCGTTAACAGAGCCCCTGAACAGTGCGTTAACAGAGCCCCTGAACAGTGGGTTAACAGAGCCCCTGAACAGTGGGTTAACAGAGCCCCTGAACAGTGCGTTAACAGAGCCCCTGAACAGTGGGTTAACAGAGCCCCTGACCAGTGGGTTAACAGAGCCCTGAACAGTGGGTTAACAGAGCCCCTGAACAGTGGGTTAACAGAGCCCCTGAACAGTGGGTTAACAGAGCCCCTGAACAGTGGGTTAACAGAGCCCCTGAACAGTGCGTTAACAGAGCCCCTGAACAGTGGGTTAACAGAGCCCCTGAACAGTGCGTTAACAGAGCCCTGAACAGTGGGTTAACAGAGCCCCTGAACAGTGGGTTAACAGAGCCCCTGAACAGTGCGTTAACAGAGCCCCTGAACAGTGCGTTAACAGAGCCCCTGAACAGTGCGTTAACAGAGCCCCTGAACAGTGCGTTAACAGAGCCCCTGAACAGTGGGTTAACAGAGCCCCTGAACAGTGGGTTAACAGAGCCCCTGAACAGTGCGTTAACAGAGCCCCTGAACAGTGGGTTAACAGAGCCCCTGAACAGTGGGTTAACAGAGCCCTGAACACTGCGTTAACAGAGCCCCTGAACAGTGCGTTAACAGAGCCCCTGAACAGAGCCCTGAACAGTGCGTTAACAGAGCCCCTGAACAGTGCGTTAACAGAGCCCCTGAACAGTGGGTTAACAGAGCCCTGACCAGTGGGTTAACAGAGCCCTGAACAGTGCGTTAACAGAGCCCCTGAACAGTGCGTTAACAGAGCCCCTGAACAGTGCGTTAACAGAGCCCCTGAACAGTTAACAGAGCCCCCTGAACAGTGCGTTAACAGAGCCCCTGAACAGTGCGTTAACAGAGCCCCTGAACAGTGCGTTAACAGAGCCCCTGAACAGTGCGTTAACAGAGCCCCTGAACAGTGGGTTAACAGGAGCCCCTGAACAGTGGGTTAACAGAGCCCCTGAACAGTGCGTTAACAGAGCCCCTGAACAGTGCGTTAACAGAGCCCCTGAACAGTGGGTTAACAGAGCCCTGAACAGTGCGTTAACAGAGCCCCCTGAACAGTGCGTTAACAGAGCCCCTGAACAGTGCGTTAACAGAGCCCCTGAACAGTGCGTTAACAGAGCCCCTGAACAGTGCGTTAACAGAGCCCCTGAACAGTGCGTTAACAGAGCCCCTGAACAGTGCGTTAACAGAGCCCCTGAACAGTGCGTTAACTGCCTGTTTAGGGGCAGAACGACAGATTTGTACCTTGTCAGCTCGGGGATTGGGAACTTGCAACCTTTCAGTTACGAGTCCAACGCTCTAACCACTAGGCTCCCTGCCGCCTTCCTACGAATTTGGCCGTAACGCTTCAACTGTTGTGGCTATAAGCCAGTGTTTCCTCCAAGATGATGGCCTCTAAAATTCAGCGACGCCAAAGACTCCGACCGTGCCGCCTGTCAAGCCCCCCACCCACCCGCCTAAGCCCCTTCATGACGCAGAGAAAACCCTGCACACCCACACCCACCCCGTTGGGGCTGCCATCTCATCAAAGCCGGCTACTGCATTCATGACTTCCTCTTTAAATCACATTATATTCGCACTGTGAGGGGATTTAGATGGAGAAGCCAGGTCTCGTAATGTGAGAAGTCGAGGCCCCATTAACAGCAAATCACTCAACATAAATAAAACATGGCACACTCTCTCACTTCCATTCCCCACAAAATATCCCACCTGACAAACAGTACCACTCCCCACCTGACACAAACACACAGTACCACTCCCCACCTGACACACACAGTACCACTCCCCACCTGACACAAACACACAGTACCACTCCCACCTGACACAAACACACAGTACCACTCCCCACCTGACACAAACACACAGTACCACTCCCCACCTGACACAAACACACAGTACCACTCCCCACCTGACACAAACACACAGTACCACTCCCCACCTGACACAAACAGTACCACTCCCCACCTGACACAAACAGTACCACTCCCCACCTGACACAAACACAGTACCACTCCCACCTGACACAAACACAAACACACAGTACCACTCCCGCCTGACACAAACACACACACACAGTACCACTCCCCACCTGACACAAACACACAGTACCACTCCCCACCTGACACAAACACACAGTACCACTCCCCGCCTGACACAAACACACAGTACCACTCCCCACCTGACAAACACACAGTACCACTCCCCACCTGACAAACACACAGTACCACTCCCCACCTGACACAAACACACAGTACCACTCCCCACCTGACAAACACACAGTACCACTCCCCACCTGACACAAACACACAGTACCACTCCCCACCTGACAAACACACAGTACCACTCCCCACCTGACACAAACACAGTACCACTCCCCACCTGACACAAACACACAGTACCACTCCCCCACCTGACACAAACACACAGTACCACTCCCCACCTGACACAACACACAGTACCACTCCCCACCTGACACAAACACACAGTACCACTCCCCACCTGACACAAACACACAGTACCACTCCCCGCCTGACAAACACACAGTACCACTCCCCACCTGACACAAACACACAGTACCACTCCCCACCTGACAAACACACAGTACCACTCCCCACCTGACACAAACACAGTACCACTCCCCACCTGACACAAACACAGTACCACTCCCCACCTGACACAAACACACAGTACCACTCCCCACCTGACACAAACACACAGTACCACTCCCCACCTGACACAAACACACAGTACCACTCCCCACCTGACACAAACACACAGTACCACTCCCCACCTGACACAAACACACAGTACCACTCCCCACCTGACACAAACACACAGTACCACTCCCCACCTGACACAAACACACACACACACAGTACCACTCCCCGCCTGACACAAACACACACACACACACAGTACCACTCCCCACCTGACAAACACACAGTACCACTCCCCGCCTGACACAAACACACAGTACCACTCCCCACCTGACACAAACACACAGTACCACTCCCCACCTGACAAACACACAGTACCACTCCCCGCCTGACACAAACACACAGTACCACTCCCCACCTGACACAACACACAGTACCACTCCCGCCTGACACAAACACACACACACACAGTACCACTCCCCACCTGACACAAACACACACACACACACACAGTACCACTCCCCACCTGGGACACAAACACACACACACACACAGTACCACTCCCCACCTGACACAAACACACAAACACACAGTACCACTCCCCGCCTGACACAAACACACAGTACCACTCCCCACCTGACACAAACACACAGTACCACTCCCCACCTGACACAAACACACAGTACCACTCCCCACCTGACACACACACACAGTACCACTCCCCACCTGACACAAACACACAGTACCACTCCCCACCTGACACAAACACACACAGTACCACTCCCCACCTGACAAACACACAGTACCACTCCCCACCTGACAAACACACAGTACCACTCCCCACCTGACACAAACACACAGTACCACTCCCCACCTGACACACACACACAGTACCACTCCCCACCTGACACAAACACACACACACACAGTACCACTCCCCACCTGACACAAACACACACACACACAGTACCACTCCCCACCTGACACACACACACAGTACCACTCCCCACCTGACACAAACACACAAACACACAGTACCACTCCCCGCCTGACACAAACACACAGTACCACTCCCCACCTGACACAAACACACAGTACCACTCCCCACCTGACACAAACACACAGTACCACTCCCCACCTGACACAAACACACAGTACCACTCCCCACCTGACACACACACACAGTACCACTCCCCACCTGACACAAACACACAGTACCACTCCCCACCTGACACAAACACACAGTACCACTCCCCACCTGACACAAACACACAGTACCACTCCCCACCTGACACAAACACACAGTACCACTCCCCACCTGACACAAACACACAGTACCACTCCCCACCTGACACAAACACACAGTACCACTCCCCACCTGACACAAACACACAGTACCACTCCCCACCTGACACAAACACACAGTACCACTCCCCACCTGACACAAACACACAGTACCACTCCCCACCTGACACAAACACACACACACAGTACCACTCCCCACCTGACACAAACACACACACACAGTACCACTCCCCACCTGACACAAACACACAAGACACACACACACAGTACCACTCCCCACCTGACAGAACACACTGGTCTCGTCTAAATTCAGTCCGCCACCAGTTACAACTTAAATAAAGTGCTCTTGGTTGATTTACATTCATTATTATCTTTGAAAAACACTTCTTCTATTCAACTGAAGGAGTCAAGAACAGAATATATTTGAGTAAGTGATTAAATAAACAAACTAAGACATTAAATACACACACACACACACACACCAATAGGCCCCACTTGTTGACGCTAGCCCCCCCCAATCCCATCTAGCTTTAGCAATGGACTGGATATGGCCTCAGGTCACACAAGCCCAATGTGATATGAATGATTCATGCTGGGGTAAAAAAGGTCATTTCTGTCACAATCAAAGATCATCGTTGTCATGAAATCCTCCCATCAGTTCTGTCAACCCAAACAGCTTGAAGGTGGATGAAGAGGACGAGATCTGCTCCCCTGGGATTTAACGCTGTGGTTGAATCCCATATGGACTCTGGTCTACAGTAGTGCTCTATATAGGGAATAGGGCTCTGGTCTAAAGTAGTGCTCTATATAGGGAATAGGGCTCTGGTCTAAAGTAGTGCTCTATATAGGGAATAGGGTTCTATAGGGCTCTGGTCTAAAGTAGTGCACTATATAGGGAATAGGGTTTTATAGGGCTCTGGTCTAAAGTAGTGCACTATATAGGGAATAGGGTGCTATTTACATTACATTTACATTTACATTTAAGTCATTTAGCAGACGCTCTTATCCAGAGCGACTTACAAATTGGTGAATTCACCTTCTGACATCCAGTGGAACAGCCACTTTACAATAGTGCATCTAAGTCATTAAGGGGGGGGGTGAGAAGGATTACTTATCCTATCCTAGGTATTCCTTGAAGAGGTGGGGTTTCAGGTGTCTCCGGATTTGGGTGTCTCTCTATTTGTCTCTCTATTTGGGTCATAAGCTGTGTAAAAGTCTTTCAGAAACAACTAAGTCTACCACTCTTTGCCAGTGTTGAGGGGGGAGCCCGACCTGTCCCAACGGTGTTGGGCTGGGAGCCCGACCTGTCCCAACGGTGTTGGGCTGGGAGCCCGACCTGTCCCAACGGTGTTGGGCTGGGAGCCCGACCTGTCCCAACGGTGTTGGGCTGGGAGCCTGACCTGTCCCAACGGTGTTGGGCTGGGAGCCCGACCTGTCCAGGTGGGAACCTGACCTGTCCCAACGGTGTTGGGCTGGGGGCCCTGACCTGACCAGGTGGGGAGCCTGCCCTGTCCCAACGGTGTTGGGCTGGGAGCCCGACCTGTCCCAACGGTGTTGGGCTGGGGAGCCTGACCTGACCTGGTGGGGGCCTGACCTGTCCCAACGGTGTTGGGCTGGGAGCCCTGACCTGTCCCAACGGTGTTGGGCTGGGAGCCTGACCTGACCAGGTGGGAGCCTGACCTGTCCCAACGGTGTTGGGCTGGGAGCCCGACCTGTCCCAATGGTGTTGGGCTGGGAGCCTGACCTGACCAGGTGGGGCCTGACCTGTCCCAACGGTGTTGGGCTGGGAGCCTGACCTGACCAGGTGGGAGCCTGACCTGTCCCAACGGTGTTGGGCTGGGAGCCCGACCTGTCCCAATGGTGTTGGGCTGGGAGCCTGACCTGTCCCAACGGTGTTGGGCTGGGAGCCTGACCTGACCAGGTGGGAGCCTGACCTGTCCCAACGGTGTTGGGCTGGGAGCCTGACCTGTCCCAACAGTGTTGGAAAAAGAATGGCCAGTACACCTGGAAACATTCTGTGCACGGCGATGGACTCCTTTTCACTTCACGGTGTTCAGTACATTCCTTTAATTCAAACATAAACAAACTGTATCTTTCAATTACTGACCGACTGTCCACGACGACCATCCGCAATAACAGCCCAACTAATCAGGTGTCGGGGAGAACAAGAGCTAATTAAAGTATTGGATAACAAGTAATGAAAAATGAGGGAGAGAGAGGAGAGAGAGAGAGAAAGAGGGGGAGGAGAAACAGAAAAGGGGGAGGAGAAACAGAGTGGGGTGAAGAGAAAGAATGAGCTAGAAAGAGAGCTTGACCATCAGAGAAATAACTGAGCACCACGACCATGAAGATCAGTGAGAACCAGACTGGGCCCAGTGCACTACTTTAGACCAGAGCCCTACTTTAGACCAGAGCCCTATAGAACCCTATTCCCTATATAGTGCACTACTTTAGACCAGAGCCCTATAGAACCCTATTCCATATATAGTGCACTACTTTAGACCAGAGCCCTATGGCACACTATTCCCTATGTAGTGCACTACTTTAGACCAGAGCCTTATAGAACCCTATTCCCTATATAGTGCACTACTTCAGCCCAGAGCACCAGGGACTAAATAGGTTGCCGTTTGGGATGCGTCCTGTGTTGGATGGCAGCCCTGTCCTGTCTCTCAGGTCCAGCCTACAGGCCTCCCAAGGAGGAGACAACAACCCACCTGGTGTGTGGCTCTGCTTGGAGCCCAATGGACTGACATTATTAGAGGCTCCACCTCCATGGAGTTGGACACAACACAGAGAGATGGAACCCTATTCCCTATATGGTTCTATAGGGCTCTGGTCTAAAGTAGTGCACTATATAGGGGATAGGGTTCTATAGGGCTCTGGTCTAAAGTAGTGCACTATATAGGGAATAGGATTCTATAGGACTCTGGTCTAAAGTAGTGCACTATATAGGGAATAGGGTTCTATAGGGCTCTGGTCTACAGTAGTGCACTATATAGGGAATAGGATTCTATAGGACTCTGGTCTAAAGTAGTGCACTATATAGGGAATAGGGTTCTATAGGGCTCTGGTCTACAGTAGTGCACTATATAGGGAATAGGGTGCTATTTCAAAACATCTCTGTGTAGTTATGTAAAGGAGAGCGAGATGGACGACAGTAATACCCTCTTCAAAAGAAAAACAACTGATTGTGGAATCAGAGTAAATGAGGTTGTGTGTCACGACTGTAATTGAGGAGCCATTTTGAGGGAGACGTGTTGAGATAAAAGACTGTGTTGAATATGAAGACACACAACAACATCCTAATCATTAAAACAGGAAGACAGAACAACATCCTAATCATTAAAAACAGGAAGACAGAACAACATCCTAATCATTAAAAACAGGAAGACAGAACAACATCCTAATCATTAAAAACAGGAAGACAGAACAACATCCTAATCATTAAAAACAGGAAGACAGAACAACATCCTAATCATTAAAAACAGGAAGACAGAACAACATCCTAATCATTAAAAACAGGAAGACAGAACAACATCCTAATCATTAAAACAGGAAGACAGAACAACATCCTAATCATTAAAACAGGAAGACAGAACAACATCCTAATCATTAAAACAGGAAGACAGAACAACATCCTAATCATTAAAACAGGAAGACACAACAACATCCTAATCATTAAAACAGGAAGACAGAACAACATCCTAATCATTAAAAACAGGAAGACGGAACAACGTCCTAATCATTAAAAACAGGAAGACAGAACAACATCCTAATCATTAAAAACAGGAAGACAGAACAACATCCTAATCATTAAAACAGGAAGACAGAACAACATCCTAATCATTAAAACAGGAAGACAGAACAACAACCTAATCATTAAAACAGGAAGACAGAGCAACAACCTAATCATTAAAACAGGAAGACAGAACAACATCCTAATCATTAAAAACAGGAAGACAGAACAACATCCTAATCATTAAAACAGGAAGACAGAACAACATCCTAATCATTAAAACAGGAAGACAGAACAACATCCTAATCATTAAAACAGGAAGACAGAACAACATCCTAATCATTAAAACAGGAAGACAGAACAACATCCTAATCATTAAAAACAGGAAGACAGAACAACATCCTAATCATTAAAAACAGGAAGACAGAACAACATCCTAATCATTAAAAACAGGAAGACAGAACAACATCCTAATCATTAAAAACAGGAAGACAGAACAACATCCTAATCATTAAAACAGGAAGACAGAACAACATCCTAATCATTAAAAACAGGAAGACAGAACAACATCCTAATCATTAAAACAGGAAGACAGAACAGAAACACAACATCTTATCCATCATCTCTACATAGCCGTCTTTGTATCTAAGACAATTGTGTAGTCTAGAGCGATTTTTCTAGGTTAGCTGGCCAGCTATTGTCGTTCTTCTAACGTAGCTAGCCAGCTAGCCCCGAATAGCAGCACTGTAGTAACTATTACAGTACAACGGTTTGTTTTGTTTGATCGTAGCTAGCTAGCTACATAGCCGTCTTTGTATCTAAGACAATTGTGTAGCCTAGAGCGATTTTCTAGGTTAGCTGGCCAGCTATTGTCGTTCTTCTAACGTAGCTAGCCAGCTAGCCCCCGAATAGCAGCACTGTAGTAACTATTACAGTACAACGGTTTGTTTTGTTTGATCGTAGCTAGCTAACTACATAGCCGTCTTTGTATCTAAGACAATTGTGTAGCCTAGAGCGATTTTCTAGGTTAGCCAGCCAGCTATTGTCGTTCTTTTAAAGTAACGGAACGCAATCAACCTTGCTAGCTAGCCAGCTAGCCCCCCGAATAGCAGCACTGTAGAAACTATTACACTCGACGGAACGACTTGATTAGTGTAGTGTCAACATCGCAGCCACTACCAGCTAGCCTACTCCAGCAGTACTGTATCATTTCAATCATTTTAGTCAATAAGATTCTTGCTACGTAAGCTTTAACTTTCTGAACATTCGAGACGTAGTCCACTTGTCATTCCAATCTCCTTTGCATTAGCGTAGCCTCTTCTGTACCCTGTTAACTATGTGTCTATCTATCCCTGTTCTCTCCTCTCTGCACAGACCATACAAACGCTCCACACCGCGTGGGCAGCGCTCACCCTAATCTGGTGGTCCCAGCGCGCACGACCCACGTGGAGTTCCTGGTCTCCGGTAGCCTCTGGAACTGCCGATCTGCGGCCAACAAGGCAGAGTTCATCTCAGCCTATGCCTCCCTCCAGTCCTCGACTTCCTGGCACTGACGGAAACATGGATCACCACAGATAACACTGCTACTCCTACTGCTCTCTCTTCGTCCGCCCACGTGTTCTCGCACACCCCGAGAGCTTCTGGTCAGCGGGGTGGTGGCACCGGGATCCTCATCTCTCCCAAGTGGTCATTCTCTCTCTCTCCCTTACCCATCTATCTATCGCCTCCTTTGAATTCCATGCTGTCACAGTTACCAGCCCTTTCAAGCTTAACATTCTTATCATTTATCGCCCTCCAGGTTCCCTCGGAGAGTTCATCAATGAGCTTGATGCCTTGATAAGCTCCTTTCCTGAGGACGGCTCACCTCTCACAGTCCTGGGCGACTTTAACCTCCCCACGTCTACCTTTGACTCATTCCTCTCTGCCTCCTTCTTTCCACTCCTCTCTCTTTTGACCTCACCTCTCACCTTCCCCCCTACTCACAAGGCAGGCAATGCGCTCGACCTCATCTTTACTAGATGCTGTTCTTTCACTAACCTCACTGCAACTCCCTCCAAGTCTCCGACCACTACCTTGTATCCTTTTCCCTCTCGCTCTCATCCAACACTTCCCACACTGCCCCTACTCGGATGGTATCGCGCCGTTCCAACCTTCGCTCTCTCTCCCGCATTACTCTCTCCTCTTCCATCCTATCATCTCTTCCCTCTGCTCATACCTTCTCAACCTTTCTCCTGATTCTGCCTCCTCAACCCTCCTCTCTTCCCTTTCTGCATCCTTTGACTCTCTATGTCCCCTATCCTCCAGGCCGGCTCGGTCCTCCCCTCCCGCTCCGTGGCTCGATGACTCATTGCGAGCTCACAGAACAGAGCTCCGGCAGCCGAGCGGAAATGGAGGAAAACTCGCCTCCCTGCGGACCTGGCATCCTTTCACTCCCTCCTCTCTACATTTTTCCTCCTCTGTCTCTGCTGCTAAAGCCACTTTCTACCACTCTAAATTCCAAGCATCTGCCTCTAACCCTAGGAAGCTCTTGCCACCTTCTCCTCCCTCCTGAATCCTCCCCCTCCCCCTCCTCCCTCTCTGCAGATGACTTCGTCAACCATTTTGAAAAGAAGGTCGACGACATCCGATCTCGTTTGCTAAGTCAAACGACACCGCCTGGTTCTGCTCACACTGCCCTACCCCTGTGCTCTGACCTCTTTCTCCCCTCTCTCTCCAGATGAAATCTCGCTTCTTGTGACGGCCGGCCGCCCAACAACCTGCCCGCTCGACCCTATCCCCTCCTCTCTCCTCCAGACCATTTCCGGGGGACCTTCTCCCTTACCTCACCTCGCTCATCAACTCATCCCTGACCGCTGGCTACGTCCCTTCCGTCTTCAAGAGAGCGAGTTGCACCCCTTCTGAAAAAACCTACACTCGATCCCTCCGATGTCAACAACTACAGACCAGTATCCCTTCTTTCTTTTCTCCAAAACTCTTGAACGTGCCGTCCTTGGCCAGCTCTCCCGCTATCTCTCTCAGAATGACCTTCTTGATCCAAATCAGTCAGGTTTCAAGACTAGTCATTCAACTGAGACTGCTCTTCTCTGCATCACGGAGGCGCTCCGCACTGCTAAAGCTAACTCTCTCTCCTCTGCTCTCATCCTTCTAGACCTATCGGCTGCCTTCGATACTGTGAACCATCAGATCCTCCTCTCCACCCTCTCCGAGTTGGGCATCTCCGGCGCGGCCCACGCTTGGATTGCGTCCTACCTGACAGGTCGCTCCTACCAGGTGGCGTGGCGAGAATCTGTCTCCTCGCCACGCGCTCTCACCACTGGTGTCCCCAGGGCTCTGTTCTAGGCCCTCTCCTATTCTCCAAGCTATACACCAAGTCACTTGGCTCTGTCATAACCTCACATGGTCTCTCCTATCATTGCTATGCAGACGACACACAATCTTCTCCTTTCCCCCTTCTGATGACCAGGTGGCTAATCGCATCTCTGCATGTCTGGCAGACATATCAGTGTGGATGACGGATCACCACCTCAAGCTGAACCTCGGCAAGACAGAGCTGCTCTTCCTCCCGGGGAAGGACTGCCCGTTCCATGATCTCGCCATCACGGTTGACAACTCCATTGTGTCCTCCTCCCAGAGCGCTAAGAACCTTGGCGTGATCCTGGACAACACCCTGTCGTTCTCAACCAACATCATGGCGGTGGCCCGTTCCTGTAGGTTCATGCTCTACAACATCGCAGAGTACGACCCTGCCTCACACAGGAAGCGGCGCAGGTCCTAATCCAGGCACTTGTCATCTCCCGTCTGGATTACTGCAACTCGCTGTTGGCTGGGCTCCCTGCCTGTGCCATTAAACCCCTACAACTCATCCAGAACGCCGCAGCCCGCCTGGTGTTCAACCTTCCCAAGTTCTCTCACGCCACCCCGCTCCCTCCGCTCTCTCCACTGGCTTCCAGTTGAAGCTCGCATCCGCTACAAGACCATGGTGCTTGCCTACGGAGCTGTGAGGGGAACGGCACCGCAGTACCTCCAGGCTCTGATCAGGCCCTACACCCAAGCAAGGGCACTGCGTTCATCCACCTCTGGCCTGCTCGCCTCCCTACCATTGAGGAAGTACAGTTCCCGCTCAGCCCAGTCAAAACTGTTCGGCTGCTCTGGCCCCCAATGGTGGAACAAACTCCCTCACGACGCCAGGACAGCGGAGTCAATCACCACCTTCCGGAGACACCTGAAACCCCACCTCTTCAAGGAATACCTAGGATAGGATAAAGTAATCCTTCTCACCACCCCCCTTAATGATTTAGATGCACTATTGTAAAGTGGCTGTTCCACTGGATGTCAGAAGGTGAATTCACCAATTTGTAAGTCGCTCTGGATAAGAGCGTCTGCTAAATGACTTAAATGTTAAATGTAAATCTCCCCTCCCCTGTCCTCCCCTGTCGTCCTCCCCTGTCCTCCCCTCCCCCCCGTCCTCCCCTGTCCTCCTCCCCTGTCCTCCTCCCCCTCCACCCCCTGTCCTCCCCCTGTCCCCCCCCTGCAGTAGCTGTGAATCTCCTCCCAGAATGTAATATTAGTGGGATAAGGTGATCAGGACCTCTGACCTCTGTCCAATTCCTCCCCCTGTCCTCCTCCCCTGTCCTCCCCCCTCCTCCCCTGCAGTAGCTGTGAATCTCCTCCAGAATGTAATATTAGTGGGATAAGGTGATCAGGACCTCTGACCTCTGTCCAATTCCCCACCACTGGTAGTTGTTTTGGAGAGGGAGGTGCTGGGAATTATGGCATTGTGATTGGATACTGTGATTTAATAGAGATAGAAAACAAACTGGGGTTTTTGGTGCAGCTACAGACAACTAGCGCAAAAAAAAATAACATTGCGATATTTTCAAAACGATACGCTAGAACGTCCCGATATGCAACTGTAGTGATTTTCACCCCCGTCACCAGCGTGTGTGATGAGCAGAGCGCCAGGCTCTCTGTCTGTCCGTCCGTCTGTCCGTGAGGAGGTGAAATGACTGGGCTGATAGCACGGCCGCATCACAAACGGCACCCTACTCCCTTTATAGCGCACAACTCTACGGGGGGCTGGTCAAAAGAAGTGCACTATCTAGGGAAGAGGGTGCCATGAAGGGACACGGCCAGAGAGGTGAAATGATTGGGCTGACAGCTGGTCTCCACGGGTTCCAAGCTGGGTCAGGGCTGGGCAGTGAGCCAGAAGCAGGGCCCTGGTCTGAATAGCAATCACTGCATCACACAGGTGACAGACACTGAGGCTAGGAGCCAAAGTAGGTCCCAAACCCCTATAGTGAGGCCCTCTGGGACCCTGGTCAAAAAGCAGTGTGCTTCAAGGGGAATAGCGTGTCAATGAGGACGCAGACAAGAGGCAGCCAGCCAGCGAGGCAGCCAGCCAGCAAGGCAGCCAGCGAGGCAGCCAGCCAGCAAGGCGAGCGAGGCAGCAGGGGAATCTGTCCTGCCGATACCATAATATCAAGATGCAATATTGAATACAAGACGTCTGGTATTATTATCCTCGTGACTGAACACAGACGGAGCCTTGTCAAGTCATCCAAGGAAGGAGGGAAACACACCGATTGGATGCGTTGAATCCAACCAGCTGTTCCCCTGACCTGAGAAGGTGTGTTCATAGAGCTGCTAAAGACAACTGGGTTTCAGTCCCCCCCCCTCCTCCTCCGACCCAGTCCCCCCCTCCTCCTCCGACCCAGTCCCCCCCCGCCTACTCCGACCCAGTCCCCCCTCCTCCTCCGACCCAGTCCCCCCCCTCCCTCCTCCGACCCAGTCCCCCCGCCTACTCCGACCCAGTCCCCCTCCTCCTCCGACCCAGTCCCCCCCCCTCCTCCTCCGACCCAGTCCCCCCCCATATAGGGAATAGGGTCTAAAGTAGTTTCACACAACCTGTGACACACAACCTCATTTACTCTGATTCCACAATCAGTTGTTTTCTTTTTGAAGAGGTATTACTGTGTGTCCATCTCGCTCTCCTTTACATAACTACACAGAGATGTTTTGAAATAGCACCCTATTCCCTATATAGTGCACTACTTTAGACCAGAGTCCTATAGAATCCTATTCCCTATATAGTGCACTACTTTAGACCAGAGTCCTATAGAATCTATTCCCTACATAGTGCACTACTTTAGACCAGAGCCCTATAGAACCCTATTTCCTATATAGTGCACTATACTTTAGCCAGAGCCCTAGAAGTAGTGCCCTATATAGTGCACTACTGGGTCCAGAGCCCTAGTCCCCCCCTCGCCCCTCCTCCTCCTGACCCAGTAGTGCCCTCCCGACCCAGTAGCCCTCCTCCTCCTGGGATAGTCCCCCCCCTCCTCCTGATTGGACCAGTCGTCCCCCCCCCTCCTTAATGAACAGTCCCATTTTTCTGGAGACCCCAGTCTCTTCAAATCTAAAAGTTTGGTGTCTGGTTGATCACAATAATTCCTGGCTGTCCGTTAACGGTGCTTCCTGACCTGTTGACGCGTTGTGTTCTGTCGTTGCCCGTGGAAACAGAGAAAAACATCTTTCCAGCAGGTGGCGTGCAAAAAAAAAGTTTTCAACATGCCAGTCAGGAGAGCTGGTTCTCAGACAGGGGGTCCACCTCACACTGATACACATGGAGTAGTACACTGACACTTTTAAAACCTCACACTGATACATATACTAAAATGACACACATACTACACACACTATATATAAAATATATATGATATTTACACAGAGACACACACTACACTGACACACAACTGTTAATTTACACCACACACACAATTACACTGACACACACACACACTGCACTTTCCAAAACACTACACTGACACACACACACACCACTGTCACACACACACTACACTGACACACACACACTACACTGACGGGGTCCTACACTGACAACAACATGGTTTCCATCACTACACTGTTTGCACACACACTACACTGACACACAGGGCCTGAGTCCAAAGCAGTGCACTATATAGGGTACAGGGTTACCAGGCCCTATGGAACTCGAGTGCACTATATAGGGTACAGGGGTTACCAGGGCCTGGGTCAAAACAAGTGCACTATATAGGGTATAGGGTTAAGGGCTCTGGTCAACCCTATATAGTGCACTGCTTAGGGTATAGGGTTCCTATGGACTCTGGTCCATACACTATATAGTGCACTCGTCTTCCAGAGCCCTTAACCCTATGCACTATATAGTGCATTGTTTTGACCCAGGCCCTAACCCTTGCAATTCTATATAGTGCACTAGTTTCCATAGGGCCCTTCAAACCCTGTACACTATATAGTGTATAGGGTGACATTTGACCCAAACACCTGTGTGTCAGTGTAGTGACCGTGTCAAAGTGTAGTGTGATGGAAACCAGTGTGTGTGTGTGTCAGTAGTGTGTGTGTGTCACACAGTGTGTGTGTGTCAGTGACAACTCAGTGTGTGTGTCAGTGTAGTGTGTGTGTGTCAGTGTAGTGTGTGTTTGTCAGTGTAGTGTGTCCAAAACAATGTCAGTGTAGTGTGTAAATGTGTGTGTGTGTGTGTGTGTCAGTGTAGTGTGTGTCTCTGTGTGTGTGTCAGTGTAGTGTGTGTGTGTGGTGTAGTGTGTGTAGTGTGTGTGTCAGTGTAGTTTAATATCAGTGTAAAGGGTGTTGTGTGTCAGTGTAGTGTGTGTGTGTATCAGTGTGAGGTGGACGTGTGTGAGGAACCAGCGTTCATGACTGGCATGTTTCAAACTACTCTGCTGCACGCCACCCGCTGGAAAGATGTTTTTTCTTGTTTCCCACGGCAACGACAGAACACAACGCGTCAACAGGTCAGGAAGCAACAGCAAACGGCACAGCCAGGAATTATTAGAGTTTCAGGTTTTTACACCAAACTTTTAGATTTGAAGAGACTGGGTGGAGGGGGGACTGGGTTGGAGGAGGGGGGACGACTGGCTCTGGAGGGAGGAGGGGGGGGACTGGGTCGGGGGAGGAGGAGGAGGGGGGGACTGGAGTCGGAGGAGGGGGGGGGACTGGGTCGGAGGGAGGAGGAGGGGGCGGGGGACTATAGGGCTCTAGGGTCACACAGTAGACACTATATAGGGAATAGGGCACTCTATAGGACTCTGGTCTGTATAGTGCACTATATAGGAAATAGGGTTCTATAGGGCTCTGGTCTAAAGTAGTGCACTATGTAGGGGAATAGGATTCTATAGACTCTGGTCTAAAGTAGTGCACTATATAGGGAATAGGATTCTATAGGACTCTGGTCTAAAGTAGTGCACTATATAGGGAATAGGGTGCTATTTCAAAACATCTCTGTGTAGTTATGTAAAGGAGAGCGAGATGGACGACAGTAATACCCTCTTCAAAGAAAAACAACTGATTGTGGAATCAGAGTAAATGAGGTTGTGTGTCACAGGTTGTGTGAAACTACTTTAGACCCTATTCCCTATATGGGGGGACTGGGTCGGAGGAGGGAGGGGGGGGGACTGGGTCGGAGGAGAGGGGGGGACTGGGTCGGAGTAGGCGGGGGGGACTGGGTCGGAGGAGGAGGGGGGGGACTGGGTCGGAGGAGGAGGGGGGGACTGGGTCGGAGTAGGCGGGGGGGGGACTGGGTCGGAGGAGGAGGGGGGACTGGGTCGGAGGAGGAGGGGGGGGACTGAAACCCAGTTGTCTTTAGCAGCTCTATGAACACACCTTCTCAGGTCAGGGAACAGCTGGTTGGATTCAACGCATCCAATCGGTGTGTTTCCCTCCTTCCTTGGATGACTTGACAAGGCTCCGTCTGTGTTCAGTCACGAGGATAATAATACCAGACGTCTTGTATTCAATATTGCATCTTGATATTATGGTATCGGCAGGACAGGATTCCCCTGCTGCCTCGCTCGCCTTGCTGGCTGGCTGCCTCGCTGGCTGCCTTGCTGGCTGGCTGCCTCGCTGGCTGGCTGCCTCTTGTCTGCGTCCTCATTGACACGCTATTCCCCTTTGAAGCACACTGCTTTTTGACCAGGGTCCCAGAGGGCCTCACTATAGGGGTTTGGGACCTACTTTGGCTCCTAGCCTCAGTGTCTGTCACCTGTGTGATGCAGTGATTGCTATTCAGACCAGGGCCCTGCTTCTGGCTCACTGCCCAGCCCCTGACCCAGCTTGGAACCCGTGGAGACCAGCTGTCAGCCCAATCATTTCACCTCTCTGGCCGTGTCCCTTCATGGCACCCTCTTCCCTAGATAGTGCACTTCTTTTGACCAGCCCCCCCGTAGAGTTGTGCGCTATAAAGGAGTAGGGTGCCGTTTGTGATGCGGCCGTGCTATCAGCCCAGTCATTTCACCTCCTCACGGACAGACGGACGGACAGACAGAGAGCCTGGCGCTCTGCTCATCACACACGCTGGTGACGGGGGTGAAAATCACTACAGTTGCATATCGGGACGTTCTAGCGTATCGTTTTGAAAATATCGCAATGTTATTTTTTTTTTTTGCGCTAGTTGTCTGTAGCTGCACCAAAAACCCCAGTTTGTTTTCTATCTCTATTAAATCACAGTATCCAATCGCAATGCCATAATTCCCAGCACCTCCTCTCCAAAACAACTACCAGTGGTGGGGAATTGGACAGAGGTCAGAGGTCCTGATCACCTTATCCCACTAATATTACATTCTGGAGGAGATTCACAGCTACTGCAGGGGAGGAGGGGGAGGACAGGGGAGGAGGACAGGGGGGAGGAATTGGACAGAGGTCAGAGGTCCTGATCACCTTATCCCACTAATATTACATTCTGGAGGAGATTCACAGCTACTGCAGGGGGGGGGACAGGGGGAGGACAGGGGGTGGAGGGGGAGGAGGACAGGGGAGGAGGACAGGGGAGGACGGGGGGAGGGGAGGACAGGGGAGGACGACAGGGGAGGACAGGGGAGGGGGGGGAGATTTACATTTAACATTTAAGTCATTTAGCAGACGCTCTTATCCAGAGCGACTTACAAATTGGTGAATTCACCTTCTGACATCCAGTGGAACAGCCACTTTACAATAGTGCATCTAAATCATTTAAGGGGGGGTGGTGAGAAGGATTACTTTATCCTATCCTAGGTATTCCTTGAAGAGGTGGGGTTTCAGGTGTCTCCGGAAGGTGGTGATTGACTCCGCTGTCCTGGCGTCGTGAGGGAGTTTGTTCCACCATTGGGGGGCCAGAGCAGCGAACAGTTTTGACTGGGCTGAGCGGGAACTGTACTTCCTCAATGGTAGGGAGGCGAGCAGGCCAGAGGTGGATGAACGCAGTGCCCTTGCTTGGGTGTAGGGCCTGATCAGAGCCTGGAGGTACTGCGGTGCCGTTCCCCTCACAGCTCCGTAGGCAAGCACCATGGTCTTGTAGCGGATGCGAGCTTCAACTGGAAGCCAGTGGAGAGAGCGGAGGAGCGGGGTGACGGGAGAGAACTTGGGAAGGTTGAACACCAGACGGGCTGCGGCGTTCTGGATGAGTTGTAGGGGTTTAATGGCACAGGCAGGGAGCCCAGCCAACAGCGAGTTGCAGTAATCCAGACGGGAGATGACAAGTGCCTGGATTAGGACCTGCGCCGCTTCCTGTGTGAGGCAGGGTCGTACTCTGCGGATGTTGTAGAGCATGAACCTACAGGAACGGGCCACCGCCATGATGTTGGTTGAGAACGACAGGGTGTTGTCCAGGATCACGCCAAGGTTCTTAGCGCTCTGGGAGGAGGACACAATGGAGTTGTCAACCGTGATGGCGAGATCATGGAACGGGCAGTCCTTTCCCCGGGAGGAAGAGCAGCTCTGTCTTGCCGAGGTTCAGCTTGAGGTGGTGATCCGTCATCCACACTGATATGTCTGCCAGACATGCAGAGATGCGATTCGCCACCTGGTCATCAGAAGGGGGAAAGGAGAAGATTGTGTGTCGTCTGCATAGCAATGATAGGAGAGACCATGTGAGGTTATGACAGAGCCAAGTGACTTGGTGTATAGCTTGGAGAATAGGAGAGGGCCTAGAACAGAGCCCTGGGGGACACCAGTGGTGAGAGCGCGTGGCGAGGAGACAGATTCTCGCCACGCCACCTGGTAGGAGCGACCTGTCAGGTAGGACGCAATCCAAGCGTGGCCGCGCCGGAGATGCCCAACTCGGAGAGGGTGGAGAGGAGGATCTGATGGTTCACAGTATCGAAGCTGCAGCCGATAGGTCTAGAAGGATGAGAGCAGAGGAGAGAGAGTTAGCTTTAGCAGTGCGGAGCGCTCCGTGATGCAGAGAAGAGCAGTCTCAGTTGAATGACTAGTCTTGAAACCTGACTGATTTGGATCAAGAAGGTCATTCTGAGAGAGATAGCGGGAGAGCTGGCCAAGGACGCACGTTCAAGAGTTTTGGAGAGAAAAGAAAGAAGGGATACTGGTCTGTAGTTGTTGACATCGGAGGGATCGAGTGTAGGTTTTTTCAGAAGGGGTGCAACTCTCGCTCTCTTGAAGACGGAAGGGACGTAGCCAGCGGTCAGGGATGAGTTGATGAGCGAGGTGAGGTAAGGGAGAAGGTCCCCGGAAATGGTCTGGAGGAGAGAGGAGGGGATAGGGTCGAGCGGGCAGGTTGTTGGGGCGGCCGTCACAAGAAGCGAGATTTCATCTGGAGAGAGAGGGAGAAAGAGGTCAGAGCACAGGGTAGGGCAGTGTGAGCAGAACCAGCGGTGTCGTTTGACTTAGCAAACGAGGATCGGATGTCGTCGACCTTCTTTTCAAAATGGTTGACGAAGTCATCTGCAGAGAGGGAGGAGGGGGGAGGGGAGGAGGATTCAGGAGGGAGGAGAAGGTGGCAAAGAGCTTCCTAGGGTTAGAGGCAGATGCTTGGAATTTAGAGTGGTAGAAAGTGGCTTTAGCAGCAGAGACAGAGGAGGAAAATGTAGAGAGGAGGGAGTGAAAGGATGCCAGGTCCGCAGGGAGGCGAAGTTTTCCTCCATTTCCGCTCGGCTGCCCGGAGCTCTGTTCTGTGAGCTCGCAATGAGTCATCGAGCCACGGAGCGGGGAGGGGAGGACCGAGCCGGCCTGGAGGATAGGGGACATAGAGAGTCAAAGGATGCAGAAAGGGAAGAGAGGAGGGTTGAGGAGGCAGAATCAGGAGAAAGGTTGGAGAAGGTATGAGCAGAGGGGAAGAGATGATAGGATGGAAGAGGAGAGAGTAGCGGGGAGAGAGAGCGAAGGTTGGAACGGCGCGATACCATCCGAGTAGGGGCAGTGTGGGAAGTGTTGGATGAGAGCGTAGAGGAAAAGGATACAAGGTAGTGGTCGGAGACTTGGAGGGGAGTTGCAGTGAGGTTAGTGAAAGAACAGCATCTAGTAAAGATGAGGTCGAGCGTATTGCCTGCCTTGTGAGTAGGGGGGAAGGTGAGAGGGTGAGGTCAGAGGAGAGGAGTGGAAAGAAGGAGGCAGAGAGGAATGAGTCAAAGGTAGACGTGGGGAGGTTAAAGTCGCCCAGGACTGTGAGAGGTGAGCCGTCCTCAGGAAAGGAGCTTATCAAGGCATCAAGCTCATTGATGAACTCTCCGAGGGAACCTGGAGGGCGATAAATGATAAGAATGTTAAGCTTGAAAGGGCTGGTAACTGTGACAGCATGGAATTCAAAGGAGGCGATAGATAGATGGGTAAGGGGGAGAGAGAGAATGACCACTTGGGAGAGATGAGGATCCGGTGCCACCACCCCGCTGACCAGAAGCTCTCGGGGTGTGCGAGAACACGTGGGCGGACGAAGAGAGAGCAGTAGGAGTAGCAGTGTTATCTGTGGTGATCCATGTTTCCGTCAGTGCCAGGAAGTCGAGGGACTGGAGGGAGGCATAGGCTGAGATGAACTCTGCCTTGTTGGCCGCAGATCGGCAGTTCCAGAGGCTACCGGAGACCAGGAACTCCACGTGGGTCGTGCGCTGGGACCACCAGATTAGGGTGGCCGCGGCCACGCGGTGTGGAGCGTTTGTATGGTCTGTGCAGAGAGGAGAGAACAGGGATAGATAGACACATAGTTAACAGGGTACAGAAGAGGCTACGCTAATGCAAAGGAGATTGGAATGACAAGTGGACTACACGTCTCGAATGTTCAGAAAGTTAAGCTTACGTAGCAAGAATCTTATTGACTAAAATGATTGAAATGATACAGTACTGCTGGAGTAGGCTAGCTGGTAGTGGCTGCGATGTTGACACTACACTAATCAAGTCGTTCCGTCGAGTGTAATAGTTTCTACAGTGCTGCTATTCGGGGCTAGCTGGCTAGCTAGCAAGGTTGATTGCGTTCCGTTACTTTAAAAGAACGACAATAGCTGGCTGGCTAACCTAGAAAATCGCTCTAGGCTACACAATTGTCTTAGATACAAAGACGGCTATGTAGCTAGCTAGCTACGATCAAACAAAACAAACCGTTGTACTGTAATAGTTACTACAGTGCTGCTATTCGGGGCTAGCTGGCTAGCTACGTTAGAAGAACGACAATAGCTGGCCAGCTAACCTAGAAAATCGCTCTAGGCTACACAATTGTCTTAGATACAAAGACGGCTATGTAGCTAGCTAGCTACGATCAAACAAAACAAACCGTTGTACTGTAATAGTTACTACAGTGCTGCTATTCGGGGCTAGCTGGCTAGCTACGTTAGAAGAACGACAATAGCTGGCCAGCTAACCTAGAAAATCGCTCTAGACTACACAATTGTCTTAGATACAAAGACGGCTATGTAGAGATGATGGATAAGATGTTGTGTTTCTGTTCTGTCTTCCTGTTTTAATGATTAGGATGTTGTTCTGTCTTCCTGTTTTTAATGATTAGGATGTTGTTCTGTCTTCCTGTTTTAATGATTAGGATGTTGTTCTGTCTTCCTGTTTTTAATGATTAGGATGTTGTTCTGTCTTCCTGTTTTTAATGATTAGGATGTTGTTCTGTCTTCCTGTTTTTAATGATTAGGATGTTGTTCTGTCTTCCTGTTTTTAATGATTAGGATGTTGTTCTGTCTTCCTGTTTTAATGATTAGGATGTTGTTCTGTCTTCCTGTTTTAATGATTAGGATGTTGTTCTGTCTTCCTGTTTTAATGATTAGGATGTTGTTCTGTCTTCCTGTTTTAATGATTAGGATGTTGTTCTGTCTTCCTGTTTTTAATGATTAGGATGTTGTTCTGTCTTCCTGTTTTAATGATTAGGTTGTTGCTCTGTCTTCCTGTTTTAATGATTAGGTTGTTGTTCTGTCTTCCTGTTTTAATGATTAGGATGTTGTTCTGTCTTCCTGTTTTAATGATTAGGATGTTGTTCTGTCTTCCTGTTTTTAATGATTAGGATGTTGTTCTGTCTTCCTGTTTTTAATGATTAGGACGTTGTTCCGTCTTCCTGTTTTTAATGATTAGGATGTTGTTCTGTCTTCCTGTTTTAATGATTAGGATGTTGTTGTGTCTTCCTGTTTTAATGATTAGGATGTTGTTCTGTCTTCCTGTTTTAATGATTAGGATGTTGTTCTGTCTTCCTGTTTTTAATGATTAGGATGTTGTTCTGTCTTCCTGTTTTAATGATTAGGATGTTGTTCTGTCTTCCTGTTTTTAATGATTAGGATGTTGTTCTGTCTTCCTGTTTTTAATGATTAGGATGTTGTTCTGTCTTCCTGTTTTTAATGATTAGGTTGTTGTTCTGTCTTCCTGTTTTTAATGATTAGGATGTTGTTCTGTCTTCCTGTTTTTAATGATTAGGATGTTGTTCTGTCTTCCTGTTTTTAATGATTAGGATGTTGTTCTGTCTTCCTGTTTTAATGATTAGGATGTTGTTGTGTGTCTTCATATTCAACACAGTCTTTTATCTCAACACGTCTCCCTCAAAATGGCTCCTCAATTACAGTCGTGACACACAACCTCATTTACTCTGATTCCACAATCAGTTGTTTTTCTTTTGAAGAGGGTATTACTGTCGTCCATCTCGCTCTCCTTTACATAACTACACAGAGATGTTTTGAAATAGCACCCTATTCCCTATATAGTGCACTACTGTAGACCAGAGCCCTATAGAACCCTATTCCCTATATAGTGCACTACTTTAGACCAGAGTCCTATAGAATCCTATTCCCTATATAGTGCACTACTGTAGACCAGAGCCCTATAGAACCCTATTCCCTATATAGTGCACTACTTTAGACCAGAGTCCTATAGAATCCTATTCCCTATATAGTGCACTACTTTAGACCAGAGCCCTATAGAACCCTATCCCCTATATAGTGCACTACTTTAGACCAGAGCCCTATAGAACCATATAGGGAATAGGGTTCCATCTCTCTGTGTTGTGTCCAACTCCATGGAGGTGGAGCCTCTAATAATGTCAGTCCATTGGGCTCCAAGCAGAGCCACACACCAGGTGGGTTGTTGTCTCCTCCTTGGGAGGCCTGTAGGCTGGACCTGAGAGACAGGACAGGGCTGCCATCCAACACAGGACGCATCCCAAACGGCAACCTATTTAGTCCCTGGTGCTCTGGGCTGAAGTAGTGCACTATATAGGGAATAGGGTTCTATAAGGCTCTGGTCTAAAGTAGTGCACTACATAGGGAATAGTGTGCCATAGGGCTCTGGTCTAAAGTAGTGCACTATATATGGAATAGGGTTCTATAGGGCTCTGGTCTAAAGTAGTGCACTATATAGGGAATAGGGTTCTATAGGGCTCTGGTCTAAAGTAGGGCTCTGGTCTAAAGTAGTGCACTGGGCCCAGTCTGGTTCTCACTGATCTTCATGGTCGTGGTGCTCAGTTATTTCTCTGATGGTCAAGCTCTCTTTCTAGCTCATTCTTTCTCTTCACCCCACTCTGTTTCTCCTCCCCCCTTTTCTGTTTCTCCTCCCCCTCTTTCTCTCTCTCTCCTCTCTCTCCCTCATTTTTCATTACTTGTTATCCAATACTTTAATTAGCTCTTGTTCTCCCCGACACCTGATTAGTTGGGCTGTTATTGCGGATGGTCGTCGTGGACAGTCGGTCAGTAATTGAAAGATACAGTTTGTTTATGTTTGAATTAAAGGAATGTACTGAACACCGTGAAGTGAAAAGGAGTCCATCGCCGTGCACAGAATGTTTCCAGGTGTACTGGCCATTCTTTTTTTCCAACACTGTTGGGACAGGTCAGGCTCCCAGCCCAACACCGTTGGGACAGGTCAGGCTCCCACCTGGTCAGGTCAGGCTCCCAGCCCAACACCGTTGGGACAGGTCAGGCTCCCAGCCCAACACCATTGGGACAGGTCGGGCTCCCAGCCCAACACCGTTGGGACAGGTCAGGCTCCCACCTGGTCAGGTCAGGCTCCCAGCCCAACACCGTTGGGACAGGTCAGGCTCCCACCTGGTCAGGTCAGGCTCCCAGCCCAACACCATTGGGACAGGTCGGGCTCCCAGCCCAACACCGTTGGGACAGGTCAGGCTCCCACCTGGTCAGGTCAGGCTCCCAGCCCAACACCGTTGGGACAGGTCAGGCTCCCAGCCCAACACCGTTGGGACAGGTCAGGCCCCCACCAGGTCAGGTCAGGCTCCCAGCCCAACACCGTTGGGACAGGTCAGGCTCCCAGCCCAACACCGTTGGGACAGGGCAGGCTCCCACCTGGTCAGGTCAGGCCCCCAGCCCAACACCGTTGGGACAGGTCAGGTTCCCACCTGGACAGGTCGGGCTCCCAGCCCAACACCGTTGGGACAGGTCAGGCCCCAGCCCAACACCGTTGGGACAGGTCGGGCTCCCAGCCCAACACCGTTGGGACAGGTCAGGCTCCCAGCCCAACACCGTTGGGACAGGTCAGGGCTCCCAGCCCAACACCGTTGGGACAGGTCGGGCTCCCACCTCAACACTGGCAAAGAGTGGTAGACTTAGTTGTTTCTGAAAGACTTTTACACAGCTTATGACCCAAATAGAGAGACAAATAGAGAGACACCCAAATCCGGAGACACCTGAAACCCCACCTCTTCAAGGAATACCTAGGATAGGATAAGTAATCCTTCTCACCCCCCCCCCCTTAATGACTTAGATGCACTATTGTAAAGTGGCTGTTCCACTGGATGTCAGAAGGTGAATTCACCAATTTGTAAGTCGCTCTGGATAAGAGCGTCTGCTAAATGACTTAAATGTAAATGTAAATGTAATGTAAATAGCACCCTATTCCCTATATAGTGCACTACTTTAGACCAGAGCCCTATAAAACCCTATTCCCTATATAGTGCACTACTTTAGACCAGAGCCCTATAGAACCCTATTCCCTATATAGAGCACTACTTTAGACCAGAGCCCTATTCCCTATATAGAGCACTACTTTAGACCAGAGCCCTATTCCCTATATAGAGCACTACTGTAGACCAGAGTCCATATGGGATTCAACCACAGCGTTAAATCCCAGGGGAGCAGATCTCGTCCTCTTCATCCACCTTCAAGCTGTTTGGGTTGACAGAACTGATGGGAGGATTTCATGACAACGATGATCTTTGATTGTGACAGAAATGACCTTTTTTTACCCCCAGCATGAATCATTCATATCACATTGGGCTTGTGTGACCTGAGGCCATATCCAGTCCATTGCTAAAGCTAGATGGGATTGGGGGGGGGGCTAGCGTCAACAAGTGGGGCCTATTGGTGTGTGTGTGTGTGTGTGTATTTAATGTCTTAGTTTGTTTATTTAATCACTTACTCAAATATATTCTGTTCTTGACTCCTTCAGTTGAATAGAATAAGTGTTTTTCAAAGATAATAATGAATGTAAATCAACCAAGAGCACTTTATTTAAGTTGTAACTGGTGGCGGACTGAATTTAGACGAGACCAGTGTGTTCTGTCAGGTGGGGAGTGGTACTGTGTGTGTGTGTCTTGTGTGTTTGTGTCAGGTGGGGAGTGGTACTGTGTGTGTGTGTTTGTGTCAGGTGGGGAGTGGTACTGTGTGTTTGTGTCAGGTGGGGAGTGGTACTGTGTGTTTGTGTCAGGTGGGGAGTGGTACTGTGTGTTTGTGTCAGGTGGGGAGTGGTACTGTGTGTTTGTGTCAGGTGGGGAGTGGTACTGTGTGTTTGTGTCAGGTGGGGAGTGGTACTGTGTGTTTGTGTCAGGTGGGGAGTGGTACTGTGTGTTTGTGTCAGGTGGGGAGTGGTACTGTGTGTTTGTGTCAGGTGGGGAGTGGTACTGTGTGTTTGTGTCAGGTGGGGAGTGGTACTGTGTGTTTGTGTCAGGTGGGGAGTGGTACTGTGTGTGTGTGTCAGGTGGGGAGTGGTACTGTGTGTTTGTGTCAGGTGGGGAGTGGTACTGTGTGTTTGTGTCAGGTGGGGAGTGGTACTGTGTGTTTGTGTCAGGTGGGGAGTGGTACTGTGTGTTTGTGTCAGGCGGGGAGTGGTACTGTGTGTTTGTGTGTTTGTGTCAGGTGGGGAGTGGTACTGTGTGTGTGTGTCAGGTGGGGAGTGGTACTGTGTGTGTGTGTGTTTGTGTCAGGTGGGGAGTGGTACTGTGTGTGTGTGTGTTTGTGTCAGGTGGGGAGTGGTACTGTGTGTGTGTGTCAGGTGGGAGTGGTACTGTGTGTTTGTGTCAGGTGGGGAGTGGTACTGTGTGTTTGTCAGGTGGGGAGTGGTACTGTGTGTTTGTCAGGTGGGGAGTGGTACTGTGTGTGTTTGTGTCAGGTGGGGAGTGGTACTGTGTGTTTGTGTCAGGTGGGGAGTGGTACTGTGTGTGTGTGTCAGGTGGGGAGTGGTACTGTGTGTTTGTGTCAGGTGGGGAGTGGTACTGTGTGTTTGTGTCAGGTGGGGAGTGGTACTGTGTGTTTGTGTCAGGCGGGAGTGGTACTGTGTGTTTGTGTGTTTGTGTCAGGTGGGGAGTGGTACTGTGTGTGTGTGTGTGTTTGTGTCAGGTGGGGAGTGGTACTGTGTGTGTGTGTGTGTGTTTGTGTCAGGTGGGGAGTGGTACTGTGTGTGTGTGTGTTTGTGTCAGGCGGGGAGTGGTACTGTGTGTTTGTGTCAGGTGGGGAGTGGTACTGTGTGTTTGTGTCAGGCGGGAGTGGTACTGTGTGTTTGTCAGGTGGGGAGTGGTACTGTGTGTTTGTGTCAGGTGGGGAGTGGTACTGTGTGTTTGTGTCAGGCGGGGAGTGGTACTGTGTGTTTGTCAGGTGGGGAGTGGTACTGTGTGTGTGTGTGTGTTTGTGTCAGGCGGGGGAGTGGTACTGTGTGTGTGTGTGTTTGTGTCAGGTGGGGAGTGGTACTGTGTGTTTGTGTCAGGTGGGGAGTGGTACTGTGTGTTTGTGTCAGGTGGGGAGTGGTACTGTGTGTTTGTGTCAGGTGGGGAGTGGTACTGTGTGTTTGTGTCAGGTGGGGAGTGGTACTGTGTGTTTGTGTCAGGTGGGGAGTGGTACTGTGTGTTTGTGTCAGGTGGGGAGTGGTACTGTGTTTGTGTCAGGTGGGGAGTGGTACTGTGTTTGTGTCAGGTGGGGAGTGGTACTGTGTGTTTGTCAGGTGGGGAGTGGTACTGTGTGTTTGTGTCAGGTGGGGAGTGGTACTGTGTGTTTGTCAGGCGGGGAGTGGTACTGTGTGTTTGTGTCAGGTGGGGAGTGGTACTGTGTGTTTGTGTCAGGTGGGGAGTGGTACTGTGTGTTTGTGTCAGGTGGGGAGTGGTACTGTGTGTTTGTGTCAGGTGGGGAGTGGTACTGTGTGTTTGTGTCAGGTGGGGAGTGGTACTGTGTTTGTGTCAGGTGGGGAGTGGTACTGTGTGTTTGTCAGGTGGGGAGTGGTACTGTGTGTTTGTGTCAGGTGGGGAGTGGTACTGTGTGTTTGTCAGGTGGGGAGTGGTACTGTGTGTTTGTGTCAGGTGGGGAGTGGTACTGTGTGTTTGTCAGGTGGGGAGTGGTACTGTGTGTTTGTCAGGTGGGGAGTGGTACTGTGTGTTTGTGTCAGGCGGGGAGTGGTACTGTGTGTTTGTGTCAGGTGGGGAGTGGTACTGTGTGTTTGTGTCAGGTGGGGAGTGGTACTGTGTGTGTGTGTTTGTGTCAGGCGGGGAGTGGTACTGTGTGTTTGTGTTTGTGTCAGGTGGGGAGTGGTACTGTGTTTGTGTCAGGTGGGGAGTGGTACTGTTTGTGTCAGGTGGGGAGTGGTACTGTTTGTGTCAGGTGGGGAGTGGTACTGTGTGTTTGTGTCAGGTGGGGAGTGGTACTGTGTGTTTGTGTCAGGTGGGGAGTGGTACTGTGTGTTTGTGTCAGGTGGGGAGTGGTACTGTGTGTTTGTGTCAGGTGGGAGTGGTACTGTGTGTTTGTGTCAGGTGGGGAGTGGTACTGTGTGTGTCAGGTGGGGAGTGGTACTGTGTGTTTGTGTCAGGTGGGGAGTGGTACTGTTTGTCAGGTGGGATATTTTGTGGGGAATGGAAGTGAGAGAGTGTGCCATGTTTTATTTATGTTGAGTGATTTGCTGTTAATGGGGCCTCGACTTCTCACATTACGAGACCTGGCTTCTCCATCTAAATCCCCTCACAGTGCGAATATAATGTGATTTAAAGAGGAAGTCATGAATGCAGTAGCCGGCTTTGATGAGATGGCAGCCCCAACGGGGTGGGTGTGGGTGTGCAGGGTTTTCTCTGCGTCATGAAGGGGCTTAGGCGGGTGGGTGGGGGGGGGGCTTGACAGGCGGCACGGTCGGAGTCTTTTGGCGTCGCTGAATTTTAGAGGCCATCATCTTGGAGGAAACACTGGCTTATAGCCACAACAGTTGAAGCGTTACGGCCAAATTCGTAGGAAGGCGGCAGGGGAGCCTAGTGGTTAGAGCGTTGGACTCGTAACTGAAAGGTTGCAAGTTCGAATCCCCGAGCTGACAAGGTACAAATCTGTCGTTCTGCCCCTAAACAGGCAGTTAACGCACTGTTCAGGGGCTCTGTTAACGCACTGTTCAGGGGCTCTGTTAACGCACTGTTCAGGGGCTCTGTTAACGCACTGTTCAGGGGCTCTGTTAACGCACTGTTCAGGGGCTCTGTTAACGCACTGTTCAGGGGCTCTGTTAACGCACTGTTCAGGGGCTCTGTTAACGCACTGTTCAGGGGCTCTGTTAACCCACTGTTCAGGGGCTCTGTTAACGCACTGTTCAGGGGCTCTGTTAACGCACTGTTCAGGGGCTCTGTTAACCCACTGTTCAGGGGCTCTGTTAACCCACTGTTCAGGGGCTCTGTTAACGCACTGTTCAGGGGCTCTGTTAACGCACTGTTCAGGGGCTCTGTTAACGCACTGTTCAGGGGCTCTGTTAACGCACTGTTCAGGGGCTCTGTTAACGCACTGTTCAGGGGCTCTGTTAACGCACTGTTCAGGGGCTCTGTTAACGCACTGTTCAGGGGCTCTGTTAACGCACTGTTCAGGGGCTCTGTTAACCCACTGGTCAGGGGCTCTGTTAACCCACTGTTCAGGGGCTCTGTTAACGCACTGTTCAGGGGCTCTGTTAACGCACTGTTCAGGGGCTCTGTTCAGGGGCTCTGTTAACGCACTGTTCAGGGGCTCTGTTAACGCAGTGTTCAGGGGCTCTGTTAACCCACTGTTCAGGGGCTCTGTTAACCCACTGTTCAGGGGCTCTGTTAACGCACTGTTCAGGGGCTCTGTTAACCCACTGTTCAGGGGCTCTGTTAACCCACTGTTCAGGGCTCTGTTAACGCACTGTTCAGGGGCTCTGTTAACGCACTGTTCAGGGCTCTGTTAACGCACTGTTCAGGGGCTCTGTTAACGCACTGTTCAGGGCTCTGTTAACCCACTGTTCAGGGGCTCTGTTAACCCACTGTTCAGGGGCTCTGTTAACGCACTGTTCAGGGGCTCTGTTAACCCACTGTTCAGGGGCTCTGTTAACGCACTGTTCAGGGGCTCTGTTAACCCACTGTTCAGGGGCTCTGTTAACCCACTGTTCAGGGGCTCTGTTAACCCACTGTTCAGGGGCTCTGTTAACCCACTGTTCAGGGGCTCTGTTAACCCACTGGTCAGGGGCTCTGTTAACCCACTGTTCAGGGGCTCTGTTAACGCACTGTTCAGGGGCTCTGTTAACCCACTGTTCAGGGGCTCTGTTAACCCACTGTTCAGGGCTCTGTTAACGCACTGTTCAGGGGCTCTGTTAACGCACTGTTCAGGGGCTCTGTTAACGCACTGTTCAGGGGCTCTGTTAACGCACTGTTCAGGGGCTCTGTTAACGCAGTGTTCAGGGGCTCTGTTAACGCAGTGTTCAGGGGCTCTGTTAACGCAGTGTTCAGGGGCTCTGTTAACGCAGTGTTCAGGGGCTCTGTTAACGCACTGTTCAGGGGCTCTGTTAACGCACTGTTCAGGGGCTCTGTTAACGCACTGTTCAGGGGCTCTGTTAACCCACTGTTCAGGGGCTCTGTTAACGCACTGTTCAGGGGCTCTGTTAACGCACTGTTCAGGGGCTCTGTTAACGCAGTGTTCAGGGGCTCTGTTAACGCAGTGTTCAGGGGCTCTGTTAACGCACTGTTCAGGGGCTCTGTTAACGCACTGTTCAGGGGCTCTGTTAACGCACTGTTCAGGGGCTCTGTTAACGCACTGTTCAGGGGCTCTGTTAACCCACTGTTCAGGGGCTCTGTTAACCCACTGTTCAGGGGCTCTGTTAACCCACTGTTCAGGGGCTCTGTTAACGCACTGTTCAGGGGCTCTGTTAACGCACTGTTCAGGGGCTCTGTTAACGCACTGTTCAGGGGCTCTGTTAACGCACTGTTCAGGGGCTCTGTTAACCCACTGTTCAGGGGCTCTGTTAACGCACTGTTCAGGGGCTCTGTTAACCCACTGTTCAGGGGCTCTGTTAACCCACTGTTCAGGGGCTCTGTTAACGCACTGTTCAGGGGCTCTGTTAACCCACTGTTCCTAGGCCGTCATTGTAGATAAGAATTTGTTCTTAACCGACTTGCCTGGTTAAATAAAGGTACAAAATAAAATGTCATGGGCCTGGTGCCACCAAATCATGACAGTTAGTACTGAAAGTTAGTGGTACCAGGGGAACATGTGCGTCGAGAGCCCTGTCGATGGGTGTGGGTTTTAATCTGCTGAGTGTTGTGTTCTTCTGCCGATTGGCTGTTGGGGAAGATGACATGGCCCATCGGTGATATGCATGGCCCATCGGTGATATGGCCCATCGGTGATATGCATGGCCCAATATGATGTTATGGCATACCTGAATGGTATGACCCAATATGATGTTATAGCATACCTGAATGGTATGGCCCAATATGATGTTATAGCATACCTGAATGGTATGGCCCAATATGATGTTATGGCGTTCCTGAATGACATGGCCCATCGGTGATATGCATGGCCCATCGGTGATATGCATGGCCCATCGGTGATATGCATGGCCCATCGGTGATATGCATGGCCCATCGGTGATAAGCATGGCCCAATATGATGTTATAGCATACCTGAATGACATGGCCCATCGGTGATATGTATAGCCCAATATGATGTTATAGCATACCTGAATGACATGGCCCATCGGTGATATGCATGGCCCAATATGATGTCACATGGCCCATCGGTGATATGCATGGCCCAATATGATGTTATAGCATACCTGAATGACATGGCCCATCGGTGATATGCATGGCCCATTGGCGATATGCATGGCCCAATATGATGTCACATGGCCCATCGGTGATATGCATGGCCCAATATGATGTTATGGCGTACCTGAATGGTATGACCCAATATGATGTTATAGCATACCTGAATGGTATGGCCCAATATGATGTTATGGCGTTCCTGAATGACATGGCCCATCGGTGATATGCATGGCCCAATATGATGTCACATGGCCCATCGGTGATATGCATGGCCCAATATGATGTTATGGCGTACCTGAATGGTATGACCCAATATGATGTTATAGCATACCTGAATGGTATGGCCCAATATGATGTTATGGCGTTCCTGAATGACATGGCCCATCGGTGATATGCATGGCCCAATATGATGTCACATGGCCCATCGGTGATATGCATGGCCCAATATGATGTTATGGCGTACCTGAATGGTATGACCCAATATGATGTTATAGCATACCTGAATGGTATGGCCCAATATGATGTTATAGCATACCTGAATGGTATGGCCCAATATGATGTTATAGCGTACCTGGAATGGTATGGCCCAATATGATGTTATAGCGTACCTGAATGGTATGGCCCAATATGATGTTATAGCGTACCTGAATGGTATGGCCAATATGATGTTATAGCGTACCTGAATGGTGGTTGCTCCCGTTAACGCTGCCTCCCTCTCTGGTGGTTTCTCCCGTTAACGCTGCCTCCCTCTCTGGTGGTTTCTCCCGTTAACGCTGCCTCCCTCTCTGGTGGTTTCTCCGTTAACGCTGCCTCCCTCTCTGGTGGTTTCTCCCGTTAACGCTGCCTCCCTCTCTGGTGGTTTCTCCCGTTAACGCTGCCTCCTCTCTGGTGGTTTCTACCGTTAACGCTGCCTCCCTCTCTGGTGGTTTCTCCCGTTAACGCTGCCTCCCTCTGGTGGTTTCTACCGTTAACGCTGCCTCCCTCTCTGGTGGTTTCTACCCTTAACGCTGCCTCCCTCTCTGGTGGTTTCTACCGTTAACGCTGCCTCCCTCTCTGGTGGATTCTGCCGTTAACGTGACCTACCTCTCTGGTGGATTCTGCCGTTAACGTGACCTACCTCTCTGGTGGATTCTGCCGTTAACGTGACCTACCTCTCTGGTGGATTCTGCCGTTAACGTGACCTACCTCTCTGGTGGATTCTGCCGTTAACGTGACCTACCCTCTGGTGGATTCTGCCGTTAACGTGACCTACCTCTCTGGTGGATTCTGCCGTTAACGTGACCTACCTCTCTGGTGGATTCTGCCGTTAACGTGACCTACCTCTCTGGTGGATTCTGCCGTTAACGTGACCTACCTCTCTGGTGGATTCTGCCGTTAACGTGACCTACCTCTCTGGTGGATTCTGCCGTTAACGTGACCTACCTCTCTGGTGGATTCTGCCGTTAACGTGACCTACCTCTCTGGTGGATTCTGCCGTTAACGTGACCTACCTCTCTGGTGGATTCTGCCGTTAACGTGACCTACCTCTCTGGTGGTTTCTGTCTCTTTCCTCTGAGGCCCACTGTGTTACACCTTTAGCATGTGTCCCAAATGGCACCCTATGTCCTTTTACAAGTGCTCTACCTATAGGGCTCTGGTTAAAACTAGTGCACTATATATAGAGAGTAGTCTGCCGTCTGGGACAGTCTACCACCGTGTGTTTTCTCCGGTCTCCTAGTTAATTGGATACCTGCGTTTCGCTTGTTGATTATTATTTCATCCGACTTCTCTCTCGCTCTCTGTTTCCCTCGTTTTTTTTTTTTTTGATTTCTTGGAAGTTCAGCAGGTTTAATCTAATTTGGACTGATGATCAGGTTGCTGAAGCATTGGTCCTGCTGCTCCCCCCCCCCCCATGCTCTCTCAAAGCTGAACTAACTGGGGAAAACAACTGTGTTCTTTCTATCACAGTGGGGAGGGAACGTTGTAGTTGCAATGTTGACCTTTCGGGGAATAAGTGATTGGGGAGGATAGTGATTGGCGGATGGTGATTGGCGGATGGTGATTGGCGCATGGTGATTGGCGCATGGTGATTGGCGCATGGTGATTGGCGCATGGTGATTGGCGCATGGTGATTGGCGCACGGTGATTGGCAGGGCCGTCATCATTTGAACGTATAACGTGTAACCCATGTTTTATGGAAGACGACGCAAAAATAAAATAACCGTTAAATTATTACGATATATATTTATTGTTGTTGTTGTTGCAGCGAACGGCTTACTGAAGACGGGGCAGCTGGGTATTCGTGTGGTCGTCTTTAACAACGTGATGAAACGTTGTCGCTCCCTGCTGAAACAAACAAGGCGTGTAGGAAACACGTCTTCGGTTGCCTAGGTGACCCCCCCCTTCCCCTTTTTGAGCAGCAGCCCACATAGAAATGGAATGAATATTTAATTGTATTTAAATGTTGTTTTTTTTGCTATTCGACCGGTTATTACAATGAACGGCCATTTTGGCTGGCCAATTACCATCATGCGAAATCCCATGACAGTCACACCGAGATATTGTTGCCTTAAGGATCTTGTTTTCACGACACCAGTATTGAGATACTACGATATAGCCTGGCAACATACACCTGTGACTCTAGCCTGGGCAACATACACCTGTGACTCTATTCTGGGCAACATACACCTGTGACTCTAGCCTGGGCAACATACACCTGTGACTCTATTCTGGGCAACATACACCTGTGACTCTAGCCTGGCAAAATACACCTGTGACTCTAGCCTGGGCAACATACACCTGTGACTCTAGCCTGGGCAACATACACCTGTGACTCTAGCCTGGGCAACATACACCTGTGACTCTAGCCTGGGCAACATACACCTGTGACTCTAGCCTGGGCAACATACACCTGTGACTCTAGCCTGGGCAACATACACCTGTGACTCTAGCCTGGGCAACATACACCTGTGACTCTAGCCTGGGCAACATACACCTGTGACTCTAGCCTGGGCAACATACACCTGTGACTCTAGCCTGGGCAACATACACCTGTGACTCTAGCCTGGCAACATACACCTGTGACTCTAGCCTGGCAAAATACACCTGTGACTCTAGCCTGGCAAAATACACCTGTGACTCTAGCCTGGCAACATACACCTGTGACTCTAGCCTGGGCAACATACACCTGTGACTCTAGCCTGGGCAACATACACCTGTGACTCTAGCCTGGGCAACATACACCTGTGACTCTAGCCTGGCAACATACACCTGTGACTCTAGCCTGGGCAACATACACCTGTGACTCTAGCCTGGGAAACATACACCTGTGACTCTAGCCTGGGCAAAATACACCTGTGACTCTAGCCTGGGCAAAATACACCTGTGACTCTAGCCTGGCAACATACCTGTGACTCTAGCCTGGACAACATACACCTGTCACTCTATTCTGGGCAACATACACCTGTGACTCTAGCCTGGACAACATACACCTGTGACTCTAGCCTGGGCAAAATACACCTGTGACTCTAGCCTGGACAACATACACCTGTGACTCTAGCCTGGGCAAAATACACCTGTGACTCTAGCCTGGGCAACATACACCTGTGACTCTAGCCTGGGCAACATACACCTGTGACTCTAGCCTGGGCAACATACACCTGTGACTCTAGCCTGGCAACATACACCTGTGACTCTAGCCTGGGCAAAATACACCTGTGACTCTAGCCTGGGCAAAATACACCTGTGACTCTAGCCTGGGCAACATACACCTGTGACTTTAGCCTGGCAACATACACCTGTGACTCTAGCCTGGGCAACATACACCTGTGACTCTAGCCTGGCAACATACACCTGTGACTCTAGCCTGGGCAACATACACCTGTGACTCTAGCCTGGCAAAATACACCTGTGACTCTAGCCTGGCAACATACACCTGTGACTCTAGCCTGGGCAACATACACCTGTGACTCTAGCCTGGCAACATACACCTGTGACTCTAGCCTGGGCAAAATACACCTGTGACTCTAGCCTGGGCAACATACACCTGTGACTCTAGCCTGGGCAACATACACCTGTGACTCTAGCCTGGCAACATACACCTGTGACTCTAGCCTGGGCAACATACACACGTGACTCGAGCCTGGGCAAATTACACACGCGACTCTAGCCTGGGCAACATACCTGTGACTCTAGCCTGGCAAAATACGCACGTGACTCTGGGTGACAACATGAGGCTGTTTCTTCCAACACTAGGACGGTTTTGCTCAAGAAATCCAATCCGCTTCATGTTTTGTTTCCTTCCTTCCCTAGTATGGCGCTACTGTTGTCGAGACGGTACTGTTGGTACTGTTGTCGAGACGGTACGGTTGGTACTGTTGTCGAGACGGTACGGTTGGTACTGTTGTCGAGACGGTACGGTTGGTACTGTTGTCGAGACGGTACGGTTGGTACTGTTGTCGAGACGGTACTGTTGGTACTGTTGTCGAGACGGTACTGTTGATACTGTTGTCGGGGACGGTACGGTTGGTACTGTTGTCGAGGACGGTACGGTTGGTACTGTTGTCGAGACGGTACGGTTGGTACCGTTGTCGAGACAGTACGGTTGGTACCGTTGTCGAGACGGTACGGTTGGTACCGTTGTCGAGACGGTACTGTTGGTACTGTTGTCGGACGGTACGGTTGGTACTGTTGTCGAGGCAACATGCGGTTGGTACTGTTGTCGAGACGGTACGGTTGGTACCGTTGTCGAGTGACGGTACGGTTGGTACCGCTTGTCGAGACGGTACTGTTGGTACCGTTGTCGAGACGGTACTGTTGGTACCGTTGTCGAGACGGTACTGTTGATACCGTTGCCGAGACGGTACTGTTGGGACTGTTGTCGAGACGGTACGGTTGGGACTGTTGTCGAGACGGTACTGTTGGGACTGTTGTCGAGACGGTACGGTTGGGACTGTTGTCGAGACGGTACTGTTGGTACTGTTGTCGAGACGGTACTGTTGGGACTGTTGTCGAGACGGTACGGTTGGGACTGTTGTCGAGACGGTACTGTTGGGACTGTTGTCGAGACGGTACTGTTGGTACTGTTGTCGAGACGGTACTGTTGGTACTGTTGTCGAGACGGTACTGTTGGTACTGTTGTCGAGACGGTACTGTTGGTACTGTTGTCGAGACGGTACGGTTGGTACTGTTGTCGAGACGGTACTGTTGGTACTGTTGTCGAGACGGTACGGTTGGTACTGTTGTCGAGACGGTACGGTTGGTACTGTTGTCGAGACGGTACTGTTGGTACCGTTGTCGAGACGGTACGGTCGGTACCGTTGTCGAGACGGTACGGTCGGTACCGTTGTCGAGACGGTACGGTCGGTACTGTTGTCTTGGTCAGCCTTAGGGATCTTATGGATATCAGGCAGTTGGTTGGTCTCCCTCCTCTCCTTCTCTCAGTCCTTGGGTCTGTTTAGTGTCTTGTTGGCCAGGACTGGTGGCGGTGGGCCTCGGAGAGACTGGTGGCGGTGGGCCTCGGAGAGACTGGTTGGCCAGGACTGGTGGCGGTGGGCCTCGGAGAGACTGGTTGGCCAGGACTGGTGGCGGTGGGCCTCGGAGAGACTGCTTACCTGGTAAACTTAAATGATCATAAAAGACATGACATGTAGCTCTCGTTATGTATATTACCTCCCACCTTGACGTTTCCCTTTACTTACCGTAAACGTACTTACCGTAAACTTACCGTAAAACAATTAATAGCTCTGGTGTTTATTTGGTTAAAGACACTGAACACGACAGGCTTTCGTTGGACAGGCTTTCGTTGGACAGGCTTTCGTTGGACAGGCTTTCGTTGGACAGGCTTTTGTTGGACAGGCTTTTGTTGGACAGGCTTTTGTTGGACAGGCTTTTGTTGGACAGGCTTTTGTTGGACAGGCTTTTGTTGGACAGGCTTTTGTTGGACAGGCTTTTGTTGGACAGGCTTTTGTTGGACAGGCTTTTGTTGGACAGGCTTTTGTTGGACAGGCTTTTGTTGGACAGGCTTTTGTTGGACAGGCTTTTTTGTTGGACAGGCTTTTGTTGGACAGGCTTTTGTTGGACAGGCTTTTGTTGGACAGGCTTTTGTTGGACAGGCTTTTGTTGGACAGGCTTTTGTTGGACAGGCTTTTGTTGGACAGGCTTTTGTTGGACAGGCTTTTGTTGGACAGGCTTTTGTTGGACAGGCTTTTGTTGGACAGGCTTTTGTTGGACAGGCTTTTGTTGGACAGGCTTTTGTTGGACATTTTTCGTTGGACAGGTTTTTCGTTGGACAGGCATTTTCGTTGGACAGGCTTTCGTTGGACAGGCTTTCATTGGACAGGCTTCTATTTGAGCCAGTCCTCTATTCACTCAATGCACATAGCATTTGCTCATTTGTATAGTTAATTGTTTAATTCCAGCATTCACTTCCATCATTTTCAAATTCTTAATTTCCTGCACCAATGTGTTATCATTTACTCAGTCATTTTTTTGCCCTAGTATAACTGTACTTTGTATATGTGTATATATATATATATATATATATATCTATATCTATATCTATCTATATCTATCTATCTATCTATATCTATATGTATCTATATGTATCTATATGTATCTATATGTATCTATATCTATATATATCTATATCTATATCTATCTATCTATCTATCTATATCTATATGTATCTATATGTATCTATATGTATCTATATGTATCTATATCTATATATATCTATATCTATATCTATCTATATCTATATGTATCTATATGTATCTATATGTATCTATATGTATCTATATGTATCTATATGTATCTATATGTATCTATATATATCTATATCTATATAAAAAAAATCCTTGACAGAATAAATATTCTTTGACTGCATTTTTTAGGCAGTTCTTACTTTCGCCACAGACAATCTCAGGCGTTTATTTGCACAAATGTGTGCCGTTGCCCGACTATTAAAAGGGATTGAAACTCGCCATTTTAGTTGAAGTTTTACGGTAAATTGAGGGGGAGAGATTCATTCTGTAGATCTGTTCACAGTGTAGGCTGCGTCTTTGTTCGTATTGTAACTCTGAAGGACATAACTTGACCTATCACCCTAGAGGGCCCGGTCCATAGTAGTCCACTGTGTAGGGTGTATCAGGGCTGTGGCACCTGTCGTGACGTTGTATTAGTTAATGTGACGACTGTTGCTCATCGAATGATTAAAACTCTTTCTAATTGCGTGATTAACTGGATCAAGCTATTATTAACTCATTAACCTGGGGCACCATGGGAAAACGAGTTTTTATTGAGTTTCTAGTACCCAAATTAACTCAAAAGAATATCAGAATATCGATTTTTTTAAATATTTTTTTATTTTTTTTATTTTTTACAACAGTTGCGCCGGAGAAGTGCGTTATTGAGAAGCCTAAACGACCCACGTGGAGCTTCCCATCTGAGACCCACGTAATTACATCATTATATTCTGACCCCATAAAAGAGGCAGTTTGGGGCAAGGCTAGGGTTAGAATAAGCATAGCTGACAAATGCACCCAAATGTATATTTCTCTCGTGTAGTTTCTCTTTTAAATCCCCATTGTGGCTAACACCATTGTGTGTTGACCCGCTGTAATAAATTCTAATCAACAGCCTATAATGTTTTTGTCTATCTTATATCATAATTTTAGCTTTTTTAGTAAATAAATATTGAACTAAGATCGGTGTGGTACGAACTCATTGGTGAGACCCGGCTGTTGATGATTTGACATCGTATTTTTCAGTGTTCTTAGATTTCTTGAAAGCACCATTTTTAAGTCATGGTATACTTCTCCAGTTCATATCTATGTGAAGTTGGATTCCGTGTTCTCGTCTGCTTTAAAACCAAATATCGCTACAGGTTAGAATGTGACAGCGGAGATGAGGTGCGCGCTGTCGACCACGCCCCTGACATGCGTCAAGCCACACCCATCTCATTAGTGGTGGTGAGGTGAGATACATTGTATCTCAGACTAATTTGCATTTGACCGTCATCATGGCTCCACATCAACAGCATGTGATGGTGAGTTGAGAAGACAATCAGAAATACTGTTAGTTTTTCAATTGACAGTCATAACCCCAAATAAAAACAGTCGACATGGGCTGTTTAATTATGTCATTTTATTTAACAATGGTTGGGGTCGTGAGGATCTTCAGATATTTAAATGGGGTTGTGGGCCACAACACTTGGGGAGCCCTGGCCCACATCAAATAACTGCACGTTCAAGGGAAAACAATCGGTCGTTCTACCCCCTGAACAAGGCAGTTTAACCCACTGTTTCCATGAACAAGGCAGTTAACCCACTGTTTCCCTGAACAAGGCAGTTTAACCCACTGTTCCCCTGAACAAGGCAGTTTAACCCACTGTTCCCCTGAACAAGGCAGTTTAACCCACTGTTCCCCTGAACAAGGCAGTTTAACCCACTGTTCCCCTGAACAAGGCAGTTAACCCACTGTTCCCCTGAACAAGGCAGTTAACCCACTGTTCCCCTGAACAAGGCAGTTTAACCCACTGTTCCCCTGAACAAGGCAGTTTGACCCACTGTTCCCCTGAATGAGGCAGTTTGACCCACTGTTCCCCTGAACAAGGCAGTTTGACCCACTGTTCCCCTGAACAAGGCAGTTTGACCCACTGTTCCCCTGAACAAGGCAGTTTAACCCACTGTTCCCTGAACAAGGCAGTTTAACCCACTGTTCCCCTGAACAAGGCAGTTTAACCCACTGTTCCCCTGAACAAGGCAGTTTAACCCACTGTTCCCCTGAACAAGGCAGTTTAACCCACTGTTCCCCTGAACAAGGCAGTTAACCCACTGTTCCCCTGAACGAGGCAGTTTGACCCACTGTTCCCCTGAATGAGGCAGTTTGACCCACTGTTCCCCTGAACAAGGCAGTTTGACCCACTGTTCCCTGAACAAGGCAGTTTGACCCACTGTTCCCCTGAACAAGGCAGTTTGACCCACTGTTCCCCTGAACAAGGCAGTTTGACCCACTGTTCCTCTGAACAAGGCAGTTTAACCCACTGTTCCCCTGAACGAGGCAGTTTAACCCACTGTTCCCCTGAACAAGGCAGTTAACCCACTGTTCCCCTGAACAAGGCAGTTAACCCACTGTTCCCCTGATCGAGGCAGTTAACCCACTGTTCCCCTGAACGAGGCAGTTTAACCCACTGTTCCCCTGAACGAGGCAGTTTAACCCACTGTTCCCCTGAACGAGGCAGTTTAACCCACTGTTCCCCTGAACGAGGCAGTTTAACCCACTGTTCCCCTGAACGAGGCAGTTTAACCCACTGTTCCCCTGAACGAGGCAGTTTAACCCACTGTTCCCCTGAACAAGGCAGTTTAACCCACTGTTCCCCTGAACAAGGCAGTTTAACCCACTGTTCCCCTGAACAAGCAGTTAACCCACTGTTCCCCGGGCTCCCCCACCCGCACCTCTCTGATTCAGAGGGGTTGGGTTAAATGAGGAAGACACATTTCAGTTGAACGCTGTCGGTTGTACTACTGACTAGGCATCTCCCTTTCCCCTTTCAGATATCAACATGGGCCTGTGGGCCAAGACACGTTTGGCACCTCATGACCTGAACCTACTTAACTGCATCCTTATCATGGTCACTAAACATACATTAATCATGTCATTTCACATATGCATAGGTCAAGCCTCACGATCTCTCAATATTGGCCTCCGTTAATTGGATGTTTGAGTAATGTCAAATATAAAGGGAACTATAGCTGACCAGTACGAGTGGTTTTTAGGGTTTAATATCACGGTTGGATGGTCCAACATCCATATCTTTGTCTGGGGATTTGAGAGTGGTTCCGATTCTTATTGTTTCAACTGCTGATTGGTTCCCTTCAAGACTCTCTATGATCTGATTGGTTCCCTTCAAGCCTCTCTATGATCTGATTGGTTCCCTTCAAGCCTCTCTATGATCTGATTGGTTCCCTTCAAGCCTCTGTATGATCTGATTGGTTCCCTTCAAGCCTCTGTATGACCTGATTGGTTCCCTTCAAGCCTCTCTATGATCTGATTGGTTCCCTTCAAGCCTCTGTATGACCTGATTGGTTCCCTTCAAGCCTCTGTATGATCTGATTGATTCCCTTCAAGCCTCTCTATGATCTGATTGATTCCCTTCAAGGCTCTCTATGATCTGATTGGTTCCCTTCAAGCCTCTCTATGATCTGATTGGTTCCCTTCAAGCCTCTCTATGATCTAGTACTTGGAATAGTTCCAAACCACTTTGAAAGCTGCCCAGTTGGACTTTCTGTCTCGTCACTAGTTTAACTTTCTAATTATGGACCAACTTTGGGACCAAGAGAAGCTTTGATGACGTTGTGTAGTAGTTGACTACAAAAGCTGTCAGAACTTGAAGCGATTTGCGTACACATTTTTACTTTTCACGTGATGGTTATTTGCGTCTAGCAATTCTGAAAACCCTGTGTCGAGTCGATCGTTGACAAAAAATGACATTGAATGCATAATTGCTGTCAAAACTGGCCTTGGGTCTTTAAAAAAAAAAATGTTTAGTGGTTCTGAAGAAGGTCTTGCTTGGGCGGAGCTACGGTAAGCTTCCCAAACAGCATCCTATTCTGGTCAAAAGTAGTGCACTATGTAGGGGGGAGTCGGGTGCCATTGAGGACACATCCACTGCGTCTTTGCAAATTGTCAGGTTGTTCTGAAGATAGAGTTAGAAACTCCTTCCTTTTTCTTTAGGTTCAATAATTATGCATCCAATTATTCTGTCATATGTATATATGGGCATATTTCTTCCTCAACTCGCTGGGCTAATCGTTGAATTGATCTGAGGGAGAGAAATATGTTACATTTGGGTACTGTGCTGCCTCTCTGCCTGGCTTGGCAGGGTTTTTCATCTATCCCTCCCTCTCCTTTTCTCTCTCCGTCTCTCATTCTTTCCTCTCTCTGTCTCATTCTCCTCTCTCTCTCTCTCTCTCTGTCTGTCTCTCTCTCTCTCTCTCTCTCTCTCTGTCTCATTCTTCCTCTCTCTCTCTCTCTCTCTCTCTCTCTCTCTCTCTCTCTCTCTCCTTCTTTTCTCTCTCTCTCCCTTCTCTCTCTCTTCTCTCTAGTTTGTGAGAGGTAGTTTGTTTCCAAATGGAAAGTTGTAAAATGTTAATCCTAGCAAGTCATTAGCGTTCTGCATTGACAGGTTGACATGTTTTATGCTCTGCCTGGTGGATGTTATGGTAATTATAGGACTGATGTATTGATTGAGGCTTCTGGTTTCTCCTGCGTAGCTCAGCCTCCTCCTGCTGTAGCACGAGATGACCACAGTAACCATAGTAACCTTTTTCTCCCCCCTTGTCTATATGTTCATGCACAGATGGAAGTTGTTGATTGGTTCCAGTCTTTTAAACATTTTTTTTTTTTTTACAGTGTCAGTGGTCTTTAAAAAAAATATATATAAAAAAAATAAATAAAAAAATAAAATATATATATATATTTTATATATAAATATATATAAAAAAAACCCCCGCCTCCATCTGGAATTGTTCAGTTAATGAGTCGATGGTCTTGGGTAGGATATCCTCGTCTCGACATGTGTGGGCCTGTCTGTCTCATTCCAGACGGCACTCAAAATTTAGATGAAGTGCAACTGAAGACCCAGGGGTTAAATCAAACAGGATTTAAAACAGCGGAACAGAGTTTTTAATTTTTTATTTATTTTGTATACCAGTTAGTTTGCTTCTGTTTTTTTTCTGTACGAGAACCCATTTCCCTTGCCTCAATTAGTGGATTGTATTTTGAGTAAAAGCCAAGAGGATGAACATTGGGAACAATAGGATTAGTCTTTAGATTGCCTGATTTTTCTATATAGCACACCAGAGGCTCGGTCTCTGTAGCACACTAGCATAGTCTCAACCCTGAGCACAGTCCTGACAATTGGCGTTAAGAAGTTTTGAATTCCGTCTGTGTTCTCTTTCCCCACGAGGAGAATGTGACTCTAGCGTTTACACTCTGCAGGGCCCAGTGAGAAATCAGGGTTTAACCTAGCGGAGAATGTCCTCTGTGCTCACAGCAGCCTGGTAATAGAGCTCCACATTTTACATGCCTTATTCATCTTACAAACGTTCAAGATTAATGCTCTGGAGCCCTGGTGGATGTTTACTGTTACTGTTTTTCTCTTTAACAGCTTTTTGTCTACTACTTTTTAAAAAAAAAGAAGCTTTTTGTAAACAACTTGGTCCTCCTAATTACAGGTGTTCCCCAGGGCTCGGTTGTTGGCCCTCTCCTGTTCTCTCTCTGGTGTTCCCCAAGGCACGGTTCTAGGCTCTCTTCCTCTCTCTGTTAACTCACTCACGTGGTTCTGTCATGATATCCTCCCATGGTCTCTGACTCCTCTACCTGAGGAGTGACATTGTATTAATTAACTCAGCCCCGTGCTGTTAATGATCAACATATTAATTAACTCTGCAAACATGTTGTCTATTTAACTGTTGTTCTCACTTTGATTTAATTGCTCTGAAAACTGAAATGATACGCACTTTTGACTTTATTGATTATCTTGACCCTAGATATTTATTTTGTATTTCGTTTTTTTCTTCTTCAGCATGTATATAATAGTTTCAGATCCTGATATTTGTTTATTCCCCCCCCCCCACCCAGCGTGTATATAATAGTTTCATAACCTGATATTTGTTTATTCCCCCCCCACCCAGCGTGTATATAATTGTTTCAGATCCTGATATTTGTTTATTTTTCTCCCCCCACCTCTAGCATTTACAGGTTAAAAACATGAAGGATGATATGGTAAGACCTGTTTTCTCTCTTTCAGAATTCAGTCTCGTCTCCTGTTTGCCTCTCCTCTTCTCCACTCTCTGTCACCTTGTCTGTTCTGTTGTACATAACCCTCATTCTTTCCTTCTCTTTCTTTACTAACGGCATGTTTGTTCCGTTACCAGACGACAGTAGTGATGCTCCCATTACCAGACTAACATCGGAGGCTCACGAACCCACATCTCTCTCTCTCTCTGTTAACAACATGTGGTGTGTACGAACGAAGCAGTGTTTCTACAGTATGCCTCCCGTAACGAGCAGTACGACACTCTGCAGAGCATTCTTCTTCATTCTTTACTCTTCTTGCCCCCGTCTCTCTCTCTCCCGCCCGCATCTCTCTCTCCTGCCCGCGTCTCTCTCTCTCTCTCCTGCCCGCGTCTCTCTCTCTCTCTCCTGCCCGCGTCTCTCTATCTCTCCCGCCCGCGTCTCTCTCTCTCTCTCCGCCCGCTCTCTCTCTCTCTCTCCCCGCCGCGTCTCTCCCTCCCACCGCGTCTCTCTCCCTGACTGCTATGTCATTTCCATTGACCAGCGTCTAACAGAGTGCATATGGTGTCAGGGTTTGGGAAATGCAGATCTGTTTGAGTGTGAAGCCTGACAGTGGAGTGGACCCTTCCCACACCATGTCCTGTTCTGCTGAGTGTGAAGCCTGACAGTGGAGTGGACCCTTCCACACCCATGTCCTGTTCTGCTGGGGGAAGCCTGACAGTGGAGTGGACCCTTCCCACACCACGTCCTGTTCTGCTGGGGGGAGCCTGACAGTGGAGTGGACCCTTCCCACACCATGTCCTGTTCTGCTGGGGGGGGGGAAGCCTGACAGTGGAGTGGACCCTTCCCACACCATGTCCTGTTCTGCTGAGTGTGAAGCCTGACAGTGGAGTGGACCCTTCCCACACCATGTCCTGTTCTGCTGGGGGGAAGCCTGACAGTGGAGTGGACCCTTCCTCACCATGTCCTGTTCTGCTGGGGGGGGGAAGCCTGACAGTGGAGTGGACCCTTCCCACACCATGTCCTGTTCTGCTGAGTGTGAAGCCTGACAGTGGAGTGGACCCTTCCCACACCATGTCCTGTTCTGCTGAGTGTGAAGCCTGACAGTGGAGTGGACCCTTCCCACACCATGTCCTGTTCTGCTGGGGGGGGAGCCTGACATAAAATTAGGTCGTCGCGGTGCTTTATGAGTTCAAATGGCTCCCTATTCCTATGCAGTGCCCTACTTTTGACCCTAGGCTCATAGTAAAGCTCTGGTCCAAAAGTCGTGCACTACAGTATTCAGGTAATAGGGTGCCGTTTGGGAAGCACCCGAGGAAAGCTAAAAGATTGTACATGAACAGCTGTTCTTGACAGCGAAGACATTTTAAAACGATATAGATGTCAACTCCCCGTGGAGCCTAATACAATTTGTTGAGGACAGATTCAACAATTTGTCTGAATGTTCTGCTTCTGGCCTGGCTCTCTGTCAGACCCTGTCCCCTGTTAGGTCTGTCCTTCCACCTGACTGCTATTTAATAACCGGAAGGGAGGGGACCGTAGTAGATACATGTATTGTTGATCCGTTGTACCCAACAACGTCTTTCTGTACAACACAGTGCAGCAGGTGATGCTTAGCCAGCCCGGTCCACTGACGCTGAGCCAGCCCGATCCACTGACGCTGAGTCAGCCCGGCCCGATCCACTGACGCTGAGTCAGCCCGGCCCGATCCACTGACGCTGAGTCAGCCAGCCCGATCCACTGACGCTGAGTCAGCCCGGCCCGATCCACTGACGCTGAGTCAGCCCGGCCCGATCCACTGACGCTGAGTCAGCCCGGCCCGATCCACTGACGCTGAGTCAGCCCGGCCCGATCCACTGACGCTGAGTCCAGCCCGCCCGATCCACTGACGCTGAGTCAGCCCGGCCCGATCCACTGACGCTCGAGTCAGCCCGGCCCGATCCACTGACGCTGAGCCAGCCCGGCCCGATCCACTGACGCCGAGTCAGCCCGGCCCGATCCACTGACGCTGAGTCAGCCCGGCCCGATCCACTGACGCTGAGTCAGCCCGGCCCGATCCACTGACGCTGAGTCAGCCCGGCCCGATCCACTGACGCTGAGCCAGCCCGATCCACTGACGCTGAGCCAGCCAGCCTTGAAATGCAACTGGAATTACATCCTCCTCGCTCAATTGAGTTATATCCGTGTAATTTTCTATAATCTTCGCTATCCATTTAATCTTTTATCCCATCTTGTAAATCGATTGGCTTGACGACGATCTGTGTCTGCTTGTGCCGAGGGGAGTGGAAACAGAATCGTCTAATCAGAGGCAGTGATCACGGCTTGTTTCCTGCAGAGCGAACAACGCTGCCGAAACCCCCAGCTCAAACACAACACACACTGACGACAAACAGGAGGATAAACAGAATGAAAACACTGTTAGTAATGGAGGCCTATTGTACAGCCAATAGAGATGCTTGACTCCAAACAAACACACACTGCGTATATGAACAGAGACTGTTAATAGTGGAGGCCTATTGTACAGCCAATAGAGATGCTTGACTCCAAACAAACACACACACTGCGTATATGAACAGAGACTGTTAATAATGGAGGCCTATTATACAGCCAATAGAGATGCTTGACTCCAAACAAAGACTGAGTATATGAACAGAGACTGTTAGTAATGGAGGCCTATTATACAGCCAATAGAGATGCTTGACTCCAAACAAACACACACTGAGTATATGAACAGAAAGAGAACAGAGACTGTTAATAATGGAGGCCTATTATACAGCCAATAGAGATGCTTGACTCCAAACAAACACACACTGAGTATATGAACAGAAAGAGAACAGAGACTGTTAATAATGGAGGCCTATTATACAGCCAATAGAGATGCTTGACTCCAAACAAACACACACTGCGTATATGAACAGAGACTGTTAATAGTATATTATTATGTGGGTCACTAAGTGTTATAGTGTATTATGTGGGTCACTAAGTGTTATAGTGTATTATTATAGTATATTATTATGGGGTCACTAAGTGTTATAGTGTATTATTATAGTATATTATTATGGGGTCACTAAGTGTTATAGTGTATTATTATAGTATATTATGTGGGTCACTAAGTGTTATAGTGTATTATTATAGTGTATTATGGGGTCACTAAGTGTTATAGTGTAGTATTATAGTGTATTATGGGGTCACTAAGTGTTATAGTGTAGTATTATAGTATATTATTATGGGGTCACTGAGTTATAGTATATTATTATGTGGGTCACTAAGTGTTATAGTGTAGTATTATAGTGTATTATGGGGTCACTAAGTGTTATGGTGTAGTATTATAGTATATTATTATGTGGGTCACTAAGTGTTATAGTATATTATTATGGGGTCACTAAGTGTTATAGTGTATTATTATAGTATATTATTATGTGTGTCACTAAGTGTTATAGTGTAGTATTATAGTGTAGTATTATGGTGTCACTAAGTGTTATAGTGTAGTATTATGGTGTCACTAAGTGTTATAGTGTAGTATTATAGGGTCACTAAGTGTTATAGTGTATTAAGTGGGTCACTAAGTGTTATAGTGTATTATTATGTGGGTCACTAAGTGTTATAGTGTATTATTATGAGGGTCACTAAGTGTTATAGTGTAGTATTATGGTGTCACTAAGTGTTATAGTGTAGTATTATAGGGTCACTAAGTGTTATAGTGTAGTATTATAGTGTAGTATTATGGTGTCACTAAGTGTTATAGTGTAGTATTATAGGGTCACTAAGTGTTATAGTGTAGTATTATGGTGTCACTAAGTGTTATAGTGTAGTATTATGGTGTCACTAAGTGTTATAGTGTAGTATTATAGTGTAGTATTATGGGGTCACTAAGTGTTATAGTGTAGTATTATAGTGTAGTATTATGGGGTCACTAAGTGTTATAGTGTATTATGGGTTCACTAAGTGTTATAGTGTAGTATTATGGGGTCACTAAGTGTTATAGTGTATTATGGGTTCACTAAGTGTTATAGTGTAGTATTATGGGGTCACTAAGTGTTATAGTGTATTATGGTATTATAGTGTAGTATTATAGGGTCACTAAGAGGGGGTGGGGTGTCCTGGTAGAGAGGGGGTGGGGTGTCCTGGTAGAGAGGGGGGTGTCCTGGTAGAGAGGGGGGGGGTGTCCTGGTAGAGAGGGGGGTGTCCTGGTAGAGGGGGGGTGTCCTGGTAGAGAGAGGGGGGGGGGTGTCCTGGTAGAGGGGGTGTCCTGGTAGAGGGGGTGTCCTGGTAGAGAGGGGGGTGTCCTGGTAGAGAGGGGGGTGTCCTGGTAGAGAGGGGGGGGTGTCCTGGTAGAGAGGGGGGTGTCCTGAGAGAGGGGGTGTCCTGGTAGAGAGGGGGGTGTCCCGGTAGAGAGGGGGGTGTCCCGGTAGAGAGGGGGGTGTCCCGGTAGAGAGGGGGTGTCCCGGTAGAGAGGGGGTGTCCCGGTAGAGAGGGGGGTGTCCCGGTAGAGAGGGGGGTGTCCTGGTAGAGGGGGGTGTCCTGGTAGAGAGGGGGGGCCTGGTAAAGAGGGGGTCTGGGTAGAGGGGGTGTCCTGGTAGAGGGGGGGTGTCCTGGTAGGGGGTGTCCTGGTAGAGGGGGCCTAGTAAAGAGGGGGTCTGGGTAGAGGGGGAGTCTGGTAGAGGGGGACCGGGTAGGGGGGCTGGTAGAGGGAGGGGGACCGGTAGAGGTTGTCTGTCCACCAGCTACTGTTAATTTCCCACCCCCTGATCTCAGTCTCTGGTCCTCTCTCTCTCTCTGGTCTCTCTCTCTCTCTCTGGTCCTCTCCTCTCTCTCTCTGGTCCTCTCTCTGGTCCTCTATCTCTCTCTGGTCCTCTATCTCTCTCTGGTCCTCTCTCTCTCTGGTCCTCTCTCTCTCTGGTCCTCTTTCTCTCTCTCCTCTCTCTCTCTCTCTCTCTGGTCTCTCTCTCTCTGGTCCTCTCTCTCTCTCTCTCTCTCTCTCTCTCTGGTCCTCTCTCTCTCTCTCTCTCTCTCTCTGGTCCTCTCTCTCTCTCTCTGGTCCTCTCTCTCTCTCTCTGGTCCTCTCTCTCTCTCTCTGGTCCTCTCTCTCTGGCTGCAGTGATTCAACAGTGATTAAACAAACATCTGTTGAGTAATATATAATAAACATGTTAGATAAATCATCATGATTTAAATCTCAGATTTTTCGCTCTTGTTCCTTCACAGCGGTCAGAATGCATCTCGTCTGCCTGTACAGTCAGTCTGGTTGTTGTTCCTCCTCCACAGCGGTCAGAATGCATCTCGTCTGCCTGTACAGTCAGTCTGGTTGTTGTTCCTCCTCCACAGCGGTCAGAATGCATCTCGTCTGCCTGTACAGTCAGTCTGGTTGTTGTTCCTCCTCCACAGCGGTCAGAATGCATCTCGTCTGCCTGTACAGTCAGTCTGGTTGTCGTTCCTCCTCCACAGCGGTCAGAATGCATCTCGTCTGCCTGTACAGTCAGTCTGGTTGTTGTTCCTCCACAGCGGTCAGAATGCATCTCGTCTGCCTGTACAGTCAGTCTGGTTGTCGTTCCTCCACAGCGGTCCAGAATGCATCTCGTCTGCCTGTACAGTCAGTCTGGTTGTTGTTCCTCCTCCTCCACAGTGGTCAGAATGCATCTCGTCTGCCTGTACAGTCAGTCTGGTTGTTGTTCCTCCTCCTCCACAGCGGTCAGAATGCATCTCGTCTGCCTGTACAGTCAGTCTGGTTGTTGTTCCTCCTCCTCCACAGCGGTCAGAATGCATCTCGTCTGCCTGTACAGTCAGTCTGGTTGTTGTTCCTCCTCCACAGCGGTCAGAATGCATCTCGTCTGCCTGTACAGTCAGTCTGGTTGTCGTTCCTCCTCCACAGCGGTCAGAATGCATCTCGTCTGCCTGTACAGTCAGTCTGGTTGTCGTTCCTCCTCCACAGCGGTCAGAATGCATCTCGTCTGCCTGTACAGTCAGTCTGGTTGTCGTTCCTCCTCCACAGCGGTCAGAATGCATCTCGTCTGCCTGTACAGTCAGTCTGGTTGTTGTTCCTCCTCCACAGCGGTCAGAATGCATCTCGTCTGCCTGTACAGTCAGTCTGGTTGTCATTCCTCCTCCACAGCGGTCAGAATGCATCTCGTCTGCCTGTACAGTCAGTCTGGTTGTCGTTCCTCCTCCACAGCGGTCAGAATGCATCTCGTCTGCCTGTACAGTCAGTCTGGTTGTTGTTCCTCCTCCACAGCGGTCAGAATGCATCTCGTCTGCCTGTACAGTCAGTCTGGTTGTTGTTCCTCCTCCACAGCGGTCAGAATGCATCTCGTCTGCCTGTACAGTCAGTCTGGCTGTCGCTTCCTCCTCCACAGCGGTCAGAATGCATCTCGTCTGCCTGTACAGTCAGTCTGGTTGTCGTTCCTCCTCCACAGTGGTCAGAATGCATCTCGTCTGCCTGTACAGTCAGTCTGGTTGTTGTTCCTCCTCCACAGCGGTCAGAATGCATCTCGTCTGCCTGTACAGTCAGTCTGGTTGTTGTTCCTCCTCCACAGCGGTCAGAATGCATCTCGTCTGCCTGTACAGTCCAGTCTGGTTGTAGTTCCTCCTCCACAGCGGTCAGAATGCATCTCGTCTGCCTGTACAGTCAGTCTGGTTGTCGCTCCTCCTCCACCAGCGGTCAGAATGCATCTCGTCTGCCTGTACAGTCAGTCTGGTTGTCGTTCCTCCTCCACAGCGGTCAGAATGCATCTCGTCTGCCTGTACAGTCAGTCTGGTTGTCGTTCCTCCTCCTCCACAGCGGTCAGAATGCATCTCGTCTGCCTGTACAGTCAGTCTGGTTGTCGTTCCTCCTCCACAGCGGTCAGAATGCATCTCGCCTGCCTGTACAGTCAGTCTGGTTGTCGTTCCTCCTCCACAGCGGTCAGAATGCATCTCGTCTGCCTGTACAGTCAGTCTGGCTGTCGTTCCTCCTCCACAGCGGTCAGAATGCATCTCGTCTGCCTGTACAGTCAGTCTGGTTGTTGTTCCTCCACAGCGGTCAGAATGCATCTCGTCTGCCTGTACAGTCAGTCTGGTTGTCGTTCCTCCTCCTCCACAGCGGTCAGAATGCATCCGCCTGCCTGTACAGTCAGTCTGGTTGTCGTTCCTCCTCCACAGCGGTCAGAATGCATCCTCGTCTGCCTGTACAGTCAGTCTGGTTGTCGTTCCTCCTCCACAGCGGTCAGAATGCATCTCGTCTGCCTGTACAGTCAGTCTGGTTGTTCCTCCTCCTCCACAGCGGTCAGAATGCATCTCGTCTGCCTGTACAGTCAGTCTGGCTGTCGTTCCTCCTTCACAGCGGTCAGAATGCATCTCGTCTGCCTGTACAGTCAGTCTGTTTGTTGTTCCTCCTCCACAGCAGTCAGAATGCATCTCGTCTGCCTGTACAGTCAGTCTGGTTGTCGTTCCTCCTCCACAGCGGTCAGAATGCATCTCGTCTGCCTGTACAGTCAGTCTGGTTGTCGTTCCTCCTCCACAGCGGTCAGAATGCATCTCGTCTGCCTGTACAGTCAGTCTGGTTGTTGTTCCTCCTCCACAGCGGTCAGAATGCATCTCGTCTGCCTGTACAGTCAGTCTGGTTGTTGTTCCTCCTCCTCCACAGCGGTCAGAATGCATCTCGTCTGCCTGTACAGTCAGTCTGGTTGTTGTTCCTCCTCCTCCACAGCGGTCAGAATGCATCTCGTCTGCCTGTACAGTCAGTCTGGTTGTTGTTCCTCCTCCACAGTGGTCAGAATGCATCTCGTCTGCCTGTACAGTCAGTCTGGTTGTTGTTCCTCCTCCACAGCGGTCAGAATGCATCTCGTCTGCCTGTACAGTCAGTCTGGTTGTTCCTCCTCCTCCACAGCGGTCAGAATGCATCTCGTCTGCCTGTACAGTCAGTCTGGTTGTCGTTCCTCCTCCACAGCGGTCAGAATGCATCTCGTCTGCCTGTACAGTCAGTCTGGTTGTTGTTCCTCCTCCACAGCGGTCAGAATGCATCTCCTCTGCCTGTACAGTCAGTCTGGTTGTCGTTCCTCCTCCACAGCGGTCAGAATGCATCTCGTCTGCCTGTACAGTCAGTCTGGTTGTTGTTCCTCCTCCACAGCGGTCAGAATGCATCTCGCCTGCCTGTATAGTCAGTCTGGTTGTTGTTCCCTCCTCCTCCACAGCGGTCAGAATGCATCTCGCTCTGCCTGTACAGTCAGTCTGGTTGTTGTTCCTCCTCCTCCACAGCGGTCAGAATGCATCTCGTCTGCCTGTACAGTCAGTCTGGTTGTCGTTCCTCCTCCACAGCGGTCAGAATGCATCTCTGTCTGCCTGTACAGTCAGTCTGGTTGTCGCTCCTCCTCCACAGTGGTCAGAATGCATCTCGTCTGCCTGTACAGTCAGTCTGGTTGTCGTTCCTCCTCCACAGCGGTCAGAATGCATCTCGTCTGCCTGTACAGTCAGTCTGGTTGTTGTTCCTCCTCTACAGCGGTCAGAATGCATCTCGTCTGCCTGTACAGTCAGTCTGGTTGTTGTTCCTCCTCTACAGCGGTCAGAATGCATCTCGTCTGCCTGTACAGTCAGTCTGGTTGTTGTTCCTCCTCCACAGCGGTCAGAATGCATCTCGCCTGCCTGTACAGTCAGTCTGGTTGTCGTTCCTCCTCCACAGCGGTCAGAATGCATCTCGCCTGCCTGTACAGTCAGTCTGGTTGTCGTTCCTCCTCCACAGCGGTCAGAATGCATCTCGTCTGCCTGTACAGTCAGTCTGGTTGTCGTTCCTCCTCCTCCACAGCGGTCAGAATGCATCTCGTCTGCCTGTACAGTCAGTCTGGTTGTTGTTCCTCCTCCACAGCGGTCAGAATGCATCTCGTCTGCCTGTACAGTCAGTCTGGTTGTTGTTCCTCTCCACAGCGGTCAGAATGCATCTCGTCTGCCTGTACAGTCAGTCTGGTTGTTGTTCCTCCTCCACAGCGGTCAGAATGCATCCGTCTGCCTGTACAGTCAGTCTGGTTGTTGTTCCTCCTCCACAGCGTCAGATGCATCTCGTCTGCCTGTACAGTCAGTCTGGTTGTTGTC
>NW_027014729.1:0-12927 GCF_036934945.1 Oncorhynchus masou masou | reverse complement strand
TGTGTGTGTAGATCCCATGTGTGTGTCGATCCAGTGTGTGTAGTTCCTCATGTGTGTGTGTAGTTCCAATGCGTGTGTGTGTGTGTGCGAGTTTCCTATGTGTGTGTGTAGATCATGTGTGTGTAGTTCCTATGTGTGTGTAGTTCCTATGTGTGTGTGTAGACCTATGTGTGTGTGTGGATTCCTATGTGTGTGTGTAGATCCTGTGTGTGTGTAGATCCTGTGTGTGTGTGTAGTTCCTATGTGTGTGTGTAGTTCCTATGTGTGTGTGTAGATCCCGTGTGTTGTGTGTAGATCCTGTGTATGTGTGTAGATCATGTGTTTGTGTGTAGATCCTGTGTGTGTGTAGATCCTGTGTGTGTGTGTGTGTGTAGATCCTGTGTTGTGTGTAGATCATGTATGTGTGTGTAGATCCTGTGTATGTCTGTAGATCATGTGTGTGTGTGTAGATCCTGTGTGTGTGTGTGTGTGTGTGTGTAGATCCTGTGTGTGTGTGTGTGTAGATCCTGTGTGGTGTGTGTGTGTGTGTGTGTAGATCATGTGTGTGTGTAGATCCTGTGTGTGTGTGTGTGTGTGTGTGTGTGAGATCCTGTGTGTGTGTGTGTGTAGATCATGTGTGTGTGTAGATCCTGTGTGTGTGTAGATCCTGTGTGTGTGTGTGTGTGTGTGTGTGTGTGTGTGTGTGTGTGTGTGTGTGTGTGTGTGTGTGTGTGTGTGTGTGTGTGTGTGTGTGTGTGTGTGTGTGTGTGTAGATCCATGTGTGTGTGTTGATCATGTGTGTGTGTGTAGATCCTGTGTGTGTGTGTTGGTCCTGTGTGTGTATTTTATTATTCAATATTTAACATGTAATAATGCACAACAGTATTCCTTGTAATAATATGAACTTGTGATATTGGCTATTAAAATGTAAACTGCAAAAACACATTTTGAAAAGTCACATGGAACTATAAATTAATCACTTGTCTTTCTACAGAGTATATAGTCCACCTGCCAGAGGACTGAGGGCCTAATCGAGAGCTTGTCTTTCTACAGAGTATATAGTCCACCTGCCAGAGGACTAAGGGCCTAATCGAGAGCTTGTCTTTCTACAGAGTATATAGTCCACCATGCAAGAGGACTAAGGGCCCTTGTCTTTCTACAGAGTATATAGTCCACCTGCCAGAGGACTAAGGCCTCGTCGTCTTTCTACAGATATATAGTCCACCTGCCAGAGGACTGAGGGCCCCTGTCGAGCTTGTCTTTCTACAGAGTACATAGTCCACCTGCCAGAGGACTGAGGGCCTAATCGAGAGCTTGGAATTGAATGGGTCTATCTGCATTTTTGTAAAAACTGAGTTATTGAAATATTTTTGTTCTGTACAATGTCTACCTATATAGTGCTGTAAATATGTTGGTAAAGACTACACGTTAAAATTGATCACACCGTTCAAACCAACGAGGTTTCGGAACGTTAAAGCCAATTACCTCAGAATCAACTTTTTGCAGATAGACCCTTATCCTTTTAAAGTCATGTATTGTATGGCAATCTACTTCCTCAATAGTAAAGTCCCAAACAGACAGCGATGATGGAGATGAATTGCTCTCAAATCCACTGTGTTTAACAGCTCTACTCTCTTAAGTGATCGCTGGGTGCAGTAGAAAGCTGTAGAATTCTTATTCAAGTTTCTCCAATGTGTGTTTTAGTTCTCTGTTATGTTGTTGTTTATGTCGTGATGTCATGTTGGTCGTGGATGTCAGATACAGAATCCTGGATTTCTCTGGGTTCCATCCCTTCTACACAGGCACAGGCTTAAGGAAGCTGAGGATTGTGGGGAAACCTTCTCCAAGACAAGTCTTTGGCATGATGAGTTAGCTGTATGTCACCACAAATGATGACAAAGGGGATCTTGGGATCTCTTACAAGTGTCTCAAAATTCACTGAATAATGAATGAAAAAGTGTTTTTGTTTTTTTATCAGTCCACTGTGCTGCTGAGGAGAAATCTTAACAGTCTCAGATCCACTAACAAGCCTGGAGCTCCATGGAGACACAGTCCTGCTTCTGTGGTGTCAATCAATGATGTCTGCTTCTGTGTTGTCCAATCAATGATGTCTGCTTCTGTGGTGTCCAATCAATGATGTCTGCTTCTGTGGTGTCAATCAATGATGTCTGCTTCAATCAATGATGTCTGCTTCTGTGTTTTCCAATCAATGATGTCTGCTTCTGTGGTGTCCAATCAATGATGTCTGCTTCTGTGGTGTCAATCAATGATGTCTGCTTCTGTAATGATGTCTGCTTCTGTGTTGTCAATCAATGATGTGCTTCTGTGTTGTCCAATCAATGATGTCTGCTTTTGTTGTTGTCCAATCAATGATGTCTGCTTCTGTGTTGTCAATCAATGATTTTGTGGTGTCCAATCAATGATGTCTGTTCTGCTGCTTTTGTGTTGTCCAATCCAATGTAATCAATGATGTCTGCTGTATTTGTCCAATCAATTGTTGTTGTGAGTAGTTGAATCAATGATGTCTGCTTTTTTTTTCCTGTAGAAAACTTTTTTATTTTAACTTTGACTTCATCACATCTTCACTTTCTATTTAACATTGTGTGAAACTTGAAATAAATGATCAATGCAGGATGTCCATTAATATGTGCAAAATAGATGAAGAAGACTCCGCAATTTCTTCCACAGGAATAAAACATCTGAGAGAGGGAGATAGAGAGAACAGAGTTAGAAACAGAGGAGTAGCATATAGAGCATTATAACAACAGTATTTATTTATTGTCTGTCTCTCTGATTTAAACCAACACTGGTGTTCAGATTGGTTACTGAAATGAACCAACCTGACCCTCCTTCCTCTACATTATCAGAGTCTACCTAACTACCATGGGGTGTTCCAGTGTAGATCGGAGTCTATCAGAGTCTACCTAACTACCAGGGGTGTTCCAGTGTAGATGAGTCTACCTAACTACCAGGGGTGTTCCAGTGTAGATAAGAGTCTACCTAACTATCAGGGGTGTTCCAGTGTAGATCAGAGTCTACCTTACTACCAGGGTGTTCCAGTGTAGATCAGAGTCTATCAGAGTCTGCTAGAGTCTACCTAACTACCAGGCTGTTCCAGTGTAGATCAGAGTCTACCTAACTACCATGGGGTGTTCCAGTGTAGATCATAGTCTACCTAACTACCAGGGGTGTTCCAGTGTAGCTCAGAGTCTACCTAACTACCATGGGGTGTTCCAGTGTAGATCAGAGTCTACCTAACTACCAGGGGTGTTCCAGTGTAGATCAGAGTCTACCTAACTAACACGGGTGTTCCAGTGTAGATCAGAGTCTATCAGAATCTACCTAACTTCCATGGGGTGTTCCAGTGTAGATCAGAGTCTACCTACCTACCAGTGGTGTTCCAGTGTAGATCAGAGTCTATCAGAATCTACCTAACTTCCATGGGGTGTTCCAGTGTAGATCAGAGTCTATCACAGTCTAGCTAACTACCATGGGGTGTTCCAGTGTAGATCAGAGTCTACCTACCTACCAGTGGTGTTCCAGTGTAGATCAGAGTCTACCTACCTACCAGTGGTGTTCCAGTGTAGATCAGAGTCTATCAGAATCTACCTAACTTCCATGGGGTGTTCCAGTGTAGATCAGAGTCTATCAGAGTCTAACTAACTTCCATGGGGTGTTCCAGTGTAGATCAGAGTCTACCAGAGTCAACCTAACTACCAAGGGTGTTCCAGTGTAGATCAGAGTCTACCAAACTACCAGGGGTGTTCCAGTGTAGATCAGAGTCTATCAGATTCTACCTATCTACCAGGGGTGTTCCAGTGTAGATCAGAGTCTATCAGAGTCTACCAGATTCTACCTAACTACCATCGGTGTTCCAGTGTAGATCAGAGTCTATCAGAGTCTACCGAACTACCCTGGGTGTTCCAGTGTAGATCAGAGTCTATCAGAGTCTACCAGATTCTACCTAACTACCAGGGGTGTTCCAGTGTAGATCAGAGTCTACCTAACTACCAGGAGTGTTCCAGTGTAGATCAGAGTATACCTAACTACCAGGGGTGTTCCAGTGTAGATCAGAGTCTACCTAACTACCAGGAGTGTTCCAGTGTAGATCAGAGTATACCTAACTACCAGGGGTTTTCCACTGTAGATCCGAGTCTACCTAATTACCATGGGTGTTCCAGTGCCGATCAGAGTCTATCATAGTCTACCTAACTACCAGGGGTGTTCCAGTGTATATCAGAGTCTATCAGAGTCTACCTAACTACCAGGGGTGTTCCAGTGTGGATCAGAGTCTACCTAACTACCAGGGGTGTTCCAGTGTAGATCAGAGTCTATCAGAGTCTACCTAACTACCATGTGGTGTTCCAGTGTAGATCGGAGTCTAACTACCAGGGGTGTTCCAGTGTAGATCAGAGTCTACCTAACTACCAGGGGTGTTCCAGTGTAGATCAGAGTCTATCAGAGTCTACCTAACTACCATGGGGTGTTCCAGTGTAGATCAGAGTCTACCTAACTACCAGGTTGTTCCAGTGTAGATCAGAGTCTACCAAACTACCAGGGGTGTTCCAGTGTAGATCAGAGTCTATCAGAGTCTACCAGATTCTACCTAACTACCAGGGGTGTTCCAGTGTAGATCAGAGTCTATCAGAGTCTACCAGATTCTACCTAACTTCCATCGGTGTTCCAGTGTAGATCAGAGTCTATCAGAGTCTACCTAACTACCCTGGGTGTTCCAGTGTAGATCAGAGTCTATCAGAGTCTACCAGATTCTACCTAACTACAATCGGTGTTCCAGTGTAGATCAGAGTCTATCAGAGTCTACCAGATTCTACCTAACTACCAGGGGTGTTCCAGTGTAGATCAGAGTCTATCAGAGTCTACCAGATTCTACCTAACTTCCATCGGTGTTCCAGTGTAGATCAGAGTCTATCAGAGTCTACCAGATTCTACCTAACTACCCTGGGTGTTCCAGTGTAGATCAGAGTCTATCAGAGTCTACCAGATTCTACCTAACTACAATCGGTGTTCCAGTGTAGATCAGAGTCTATCAGAGTCTACCAGATTCTAACTAACTACCAGGTTTGTTCCCGAGTAGATCAGAGTCTACCTAACTACCAGGAGTGTTCCAGTGTAGATCAGAGTCTATCAGATTCTACCTAACTACCAGGGGTGTTCCAGCGTAGATCAGAGTCTACCTAACTACCAGGTTGTGCTCTGAAACAGAGCAGGCACCAGATTGTTAGTGCGTTGAAGCAGGGTTAATGACCTGACATTTCACTGGTCCCCAGAGAGGGTAAGAGAGACGCTTGCATTCCTCTAACCACCAGACAGATAAATATGTCTAATTTTGAATCTGTTCCTGATTGAAAGGTTCACTTTCATCAAGAACTGCTTTATAATAACTACCGATATCAACTGGTGTGAATGTATAAAGACAACTATTGTTATGAATGTGCAATGGGTCTGATAAGGCCTGTCACATGGGCCAACACCAGAGTCTGATAAGACCTGTCACATGGGCCAACACTGAGTCTGATAAGACCTGTCACATGGGCCAACACTGAGTCTGATAAGCCTGTGACATGGGCCAACACTGAGTCTGATAAGACCTGTCACATGGGCCAACACTGAGTCTGATAAGACCTGTCACATGGGCCAACACTGAGTCTGATAAGACCTACCACATGGGCCAACACTGAGTCTGATAAGACCTGTCACATGGGCCAACACTGAGTCTGATAAGACCTGTCACATGGGCCAACACTGAGTCTGATAAGACCTGTCACATGGGCCAACACTGAGTCTGATAAGATAAGACCTGTCACATGGGCCAACACTGAGTCTGATAAGACCTGTCACATGGGCCAACACTGAGTCTGATAAGGCCTGTCACATGGGCCAACACTGAGTCTGATAAGGCCTGTCACATGGGCCAACACTGAGTCTGATAAGACCTGTCACATTGGTCAACACTGAGTCTGATAAGACCTGTCACATGGGCCAACACTGAGTCTGATAAGGCCTGTCATGGGCCAACAATGAGTCTGATAAGACCTGTCACATGGGCCAACAATGGGTCCTGATAAGACCTGTCACATGGGCCAACAATGAGTCTGATAAGACCTGTCACATGGGTCAACACTGGGTCTGATAAGACCTGTCACATGGGCCAACACTGAGTCTGATAAGACCTGTCACATGGGCCAACAATGAGTCTGATAAGACCTGTCACATGGGCCAACACTGAGTCTGATAGGACCTGTCACATGGGCCAACACTGAGTCTGATAAGACCTGTCACATGGGCCAACACTAGAGTCTGATAAGACCTGTCACATGGGCCAACACTAATTCTAGTAAGACCTGTCACATGGGCCAACACGGAGTCTGATATCTGTCACATGGGCCAACACTGAGTCTGATAAGACCTGTCATGGGCCAACACTGAGTCTGATAAGACCTGTCACATGGGCCAACACTGAGTCTGATAAGACCTGTCACATGGGCCAACACTGAGTCTGATAAGACCTGTCACATGGGCCAACACTGAGTCTGATAAGACCTGTCACATGGGCCAACACTGAGTCTGATAAGACCTGTCACATGGGCCAACACTGAGTCTGATAAGACCTGTCACATGGGCCAACACTGAGTCTGATAAGACCTGTCACATGGGCCAACACTGAGTCTGATAAGACCTGTCACATGGGCCAACACTGAGTCTGATAAGACCTGTCACATGGGCCAACACTGAGTCTGATAAGGCCTGTCACATGGGCCAACACTGAGTCTGATAAGACCTGTCACATGGGCCAACACTGAGTCTGATAAGACCTGTCACATGGGCCAACACTGAGTCTGATAAGACCTGTCACATGGGCCAACACTGAGTCTGATAAGACCTGTCACATGGGCCAACACTGAGTCTGATAAGACCTGTCACATGGGCCAATACTGAGTCTGATAATATCTGTCACATGGGCCAACACTGAGTCTGATAGAGCTGTCACATGGGCCAACACTGGAGGTGTCTGATAATATCTGTCACATGGGCCAACACTGAGTCTGATATCTGTCACATGGGCCAACACTGAGTCTGATAATATCTGTCACATGGGCCAACACTGAGTCTGATAATATCTGTCACATGGGCCAACACTGAGTCTGATAAGACCTGTCACATGGGCCAATACTGAGTCTGATAATATCTGTCACATGGGCCAACACTGAGTCTGATAATATCTGTCACATGGGTCAACACTGAGTCTGATAAGACCTGTCACATGGGCCAACACTGAGTCTGATAAGACCTTTCATATGGGCCAACACTGAGTCTGATACGACCTGTCACATGGGCCAACACTGAGACTGATAAGACCTGTCACATGGGCCAACACTGAGTCTGATAAGACCTGTCACATGGGCCAACATTGAGTCTGATAATATCACATGGGCCAACACTGTCAAGAGACATGGGCCAACACTGAGTCTGGATAAGGCCTGTCACATGGGCCAACACTGAGTCTGATAATATCTGTCACATGGGCCAACACTGAGTCTGATAAGGCCTGTCACATGGGCCAACACTGAGTCTGATAAGACCTGTCACATGGGCCAACACTGAGTCTGATAAGACCTGTCACATGGGCCAACACTGAGTCTGATAAGAGCTGTCACATGGGCCAACACTGAGTCTGATAAGACCTGTCACATGGGCCAACACTGAGTCTGATAAGACCTGTCACATGGGCCAACACTGAGTCTGATAAGATCTGTCACATGGGCCAACACTGAGTCTGATAATAGGCCTGTCACATGGGCCAACACTGAGTCTGATAATATCTGTCACATGGGCCAACAATGTCATAAGACACATGGGCCAACACTGAGTCTGATAATATCTGTCACATGGGCCAACACTGAGTCTGATAATATCTGTCACATGGGCCAACACTGAGTCTGATAAGACCTGTCACATGGGCCAACACTGAGTCTGATAATATCTGTCACATGGGCCAACACTGAGTCTGATAAGACCTGTCACATGGGCCAACACTGAGTCTGATAAGACTGTCACATGGGCCAACACTGAGTCTGATAAGACCTGTCACATGGGCCAACACTGAGTCTGATAAGACTGTCACATGGGCCAACACTGAGTCTGATAAGACCTGTCACATGGGCCAACACTGAGTCTGATAAGACCTGTCACATGGGCCAACACTGAGTCTGATAATATCTGTCACATGGGCCAACACTGAGTCTGATAAGACCTGTCACATGGGCCAACACTGAGTCTGATAAGACTGTCACATGGGCCAACACTGAGACTGTCACATGGGACAACACTAGTCTGATAAGACCTGTCATGGGCCAACACTGAGTCTGATAAGACCTGTCACATGGGCCAACACTGAGTCTGATAAGACCTGTCACATGGGCCAATACTGAGTCTGATAATATCTGTCACATGGGCCAACACTGAGTCTGATAAGATCTGTCACATGGGCCAACACTGAGTCTGATAAGACCTGTCACATGGGCCAACACTGAGTCTGATAAGACCTGTCACATGGGCCAACACTGAGTCTGATAATATCTGTCACATGGGCCAACACTGAGTCTGATAAGTCTGATAATATCTGTCACATGGGCCAACACTGTCATAATATCTGTCACATGGGCCAACACTGAGTCTGATAAGACCTGTCACATGGGCCAACACTGAGTCTGATAATATCTGTCACATGGGCCAACACTGAGTCTGATAAGGCCTGTCACATGGGCCAACACTGAGTCTGATAAGACCTGGGCCAACACTGAGTCTGATAAGACCTGTCACATGGGCCAACACTGAGTCTGATAAGACCTGTCACATGGGCCACTGAGTCTGATAAGAACTGTCACATGGGCCAACACTGAGTCTGATAATACCTGTCACATGGGCCAACACTGAGTCTGATAAGACCTGTCACATGGGCCAACACTGAGTCTGATAAGACCTGTCACATGGGCCAACACTGAGTCTGATAAGACCTGTCACATGGGCCAACACTGAGTCTGATAAGACCTGTCACATGGGCCAACACTGAGTCTGATAAGACCTGTCACATGGGCCAACACTGAGTCTGATAATATCTGTCACATGGGCCAACACTGAGTCTGATAAGACCTGTCACATGGGCCAACACTGAGTCTGATAAGACCTTACCACATGGCCAACACTGAGTCTGATAATATCTGTCACATGGGCCAACACTGAGTCTGATAAGACCTGTCACATGGGCCAACACTGAGTCTGATAAGGGCCACACTGTCACATGGGCCAACACTGAGTCTGATAATATCTGTCATATGGGCCAACACTGAGTCTGATAAGACCTGTCACATTGGCCAACACTGAGTCTGATAAGACCTGTCACATGGGCCAACACTGTGTCTGATAAGATCTGTCACATGGGCCAACACTGAGGCTTATAAGACCTGTCACATGGGCCAACACTGAGTCTGATAATATCTGTCACATGGGCCAACACTGAGGCTTATAAGACCTTTCACATGGGCCAACACTGAGTCTGATAAGACCTGTCACATGGGCCAACACTGAGGCTGATAAGACCTGTCACATGGGCCAACACTGAGTCTGATAAGACCTGTCACATGGGCCAACACTGAGACTGATAAGACCTGTCACATGGGCCAACACTGAGTTTGATTAAGACCTGTCACATGGGCCAACACTGAGTCTGATAATATCTGTCACATGGGCCAACACTGAGTCTGATAATACCTGTCACATGGGCCAACACTGAGTCTGATAATACCTGTCACATGGGCCAACACTGAGTCTGATAAGACCTGTCACATGGGCCAACACTGAGTCTGATAAGACCTGTCACATGGGGCCAACACTGAGTCTGATAAGACCTGTCACATGGGCCAACACTGAGTCTGATAAGGCCTGTCACATGGGCCAATACTGAGTCTGATAATATCTGGCACATGGGCCAACACTGAGTCTGATAATATCTGGCACATGGGCCAACACTGAGTCTGATAAGACCTGTCACATGGGCCAACACTGAGTCTGATAATATCTGTCACATGGGCCAACACTGAGTCTGACAGGCCTGTCACATGGGCCAACACTGAGTCTGATAAGACCTTTCATATGGAGCCAACACTGAGTCTGATAAGACCTGTCACATGGGCCAACACTGAGACTGATAAGACCTGTCACATGGGCCAACACTGAGTCTGATAAGACCTGTCACATGTAGACCTTTGGTCCTGATAAGACCTGTCACATGGGCCAACACTGAGTCTGATAATATCTGTCACATGGAGCCACAACACTGGAGTCTGATAAGAGCTGTCACATGGGCCAACACTGAGACTGGTAAGACCTGTCACATGGGCCAACACTGAGTCTGATAAGACCTGTCACATGGGCCAACACTGAGTCTGATAAGGCCTGTCACATGGGCCAATACTGGTCTGATAATATCTGTCACATGGGCCAACACTGAGTCTGATATTATCTGTCATGGGCCAACAATGAGTCTGATAAGACCTGTCACATGGGCCAACACTGAGTCTGATAATATCTGTCACATGGGCCAACACTGAGTCTGATAATATCTGTCACATGGGCCAACACTGAGTCTGATAAGGCCTGTCACATGGGCCAGTACTGAGTCTGATAATATCTGTCTGGGGCCAACACTGAGTCTGATAATATCTGTCACATGGGCCAACACTGAATCAGACCTGTCACATGGGCCAACACTGAGTCTGATATCTGTCACATGGGCCAACACTGAGTCTGATAAGGCCTGTCACATGGGCCAACACTGAGTCTGATAAGACCTTTCATATGGGCCAACACTGAGTCTGATAAGACCTGTCATGGGCCAACACTGAGATGATCAGACCTGTCACATGGGCCAACAGAGTCTGATAATATCTGTCACATGGGCCAACACTGAGTCTGATATCTGTCACATGGGCCAACACTGAGTCTGATAAGGCCTGTCACATGGGCCAACACCTGGTCTGATAAGACCTATCACATGGACAGCACTGAGTCTGATAAGAGCTGTCACATGGGCCAACACTGAGTCTGATAAGACCTGTCACATGGGCCAACACTGAGTCCTGATAAGGCCTGTCATGGGCCCAACACAGTCTGATAAGACCTGTCACATGGGCCCAACAGAGTCTGATAATATCCTGCATGGAGCCAACACTGAGTCTGATTAGGCCTCTCACATGGGCCAACACTGAGTCTGATAAGACCTGTCACATGAACCCAGCACTGAGTCTGATAAGACCTGTCATATGGGCCAACACTGAGTCTGATAAGACCCTGTCACATGGGCCAACACTGAGTCTGATAATATCTGGGGCCAACACTGAGTCTGATAAGACCTGTCACATGGGCCAACACTGAGTCTGATAAGGCCTGTCACATGGGCCAACACTGAGTCTGATAATATCTGTCACATGGGCCAACACTGAGTCTGATAACATGGGCCAATACTGTCTGATAAGGCCTGTCATGGGCCAACACTGAGTCTGATAATATCCTGTCACATGGGCCAACACTGAGTCTGATAAGACCTGTCACATGGGCCAACACTGAGTCTGATAAGACCTGTCACATGGGCCAACACTGAGTCTGATAACATGGGCCAACACACTGAGTCTGATAATATCTGTCACATGGGCCAACACTGAGTCTGATAAGACCTGTCACATGGGCCAACACTGAGTCTGATAAGACCTGTCACATGGGCCAATACTGAGTCTGATAATATCTGTCACATGGGCCAACACTGAGTCTGATAATATCTGTCACATGGGTCAACACTGAGTCTGATAAGACCTGTCACATGGGCCAACACTGAGTCTGATAAGACCTTTCATATGGGCCAACACTGAGTCTGATAAGACCTGTCACATGGGCCAACACTGAGTCTGATAAGACCTGTCACATGGGCCAACACTGAGTCTGATAAGACCTGTCACATGGGCCAACACTGAGTCTGATAAGACCTGTCACATGGGCCAACACTGAGTCTGATAAGACCTGTCACATGGGCCAACACTGAGTCTGATAAGACCTGTCACATGGGCCAACACTGAGTCTGATAAGACCTGTCACATGGGCCAACACTGAGTCTGATAAGACCTGTCACATGGGCCAACACTGAGTCTGATAAGACCTGTCACATGGGCCAACACTGAGTCTGATAAGACCTGTCACATGGGCCAACACTGAGTCTGATAAGACCTGTCACATGGGCCAACACTGAGTCTGATAAGACCTGTCACATGGGCCAACACTGAGTCTGATAAGACCTGTCACATGGGCCAACACTGAGTCTGATAAGACCTGTCACATGGGCCAACACTGAGTCTGATAAGACCTGTCCCATGGGCCAACACTGAGTCTGATAAGACCTGTCACATGGGCCAACACTGAGTCTGATAAGACCTGTCACATGGGCCAACACTGAGTCTGATAAGACCTGTCACATGGGCCAACACTGAGTCTGATAAGACCTGTCACATGGGCCAACACTGAGTCTGATAAGACCTGTCACATGGGCCAACACTGAGTCCTGATAAGACCTGTCACATGGGCCAACACTGAGTCTGATAATATCTGTCACATGGGCCAACACTGAGTCTGATAAGACCTGTCACATGGGCCAACACTGAGTCTGATAAGGCCTGTCACATGGGCCAACACTGAGTCTGATAAGACCTGTCACATGGGCCAACACTGAGTCTGATAAGACCTGTCACATGGGCCAACACTGAGTCTGATAAGGCCTGTCACATGGGCCAACACTGAGTCTGATAAGACCTTTCATATGGGCCAACACTGAGTCTGGATAAGACCCGTCACATGGGCCAACACTGAGGCTTATAAGACCTGTCA
>NW_027014728.1:0-12928 GCF_036934945.1 Oncorhynchus masou masou | reverse complement strand
GGACCTGGTTTCACACCCTGATTAAGTTAGTAGGTTTACAGACCTCTATCCCATCAACCAGACCTGGTTTCACACCCTGATTAAGTTAGTAGGTTTACAGTCCTCTATCCCATCAACCAGACCTGGTTTCACACCCTGATTAAGTTAGTAGGTTTATAGACCTCTATCCCATCAACCAGACCTGGTTTCACACCCTGATTAAGTTAGTAGGTTTACAGTCCTCTATCCCATCAACCAGACCTGGTTTCACACCCTGATTAAGTTAGTAGGTTTATAGACCTCTATCCCATCAACCAGACCTGACTTCACACCCTGATTAAGTTAGTAGGTTTACAGTCCTCTATCCCATCAACCAGACCTGACTTCACACCCTGATTAAGTTAGTAGGTTTACAGACCTCTATCCCATCAACCGGACCTGGTTTCACACCCTGATTAAGTTAGTAGGTTTACAGACCTCTATCCCATCAACCGGACCTGACCTCCATTCAGTTAACACACTGAGCCTCCCCCTCTTTCTCCCCTTGTCTCCCCCCTCCTCATTTGTTCCAGTTAACACACTGAGCCTCCCCCTCTTTCTCCCCTTGTCTCCCCCTCCTCATTTGTTCCAGTTAACACACTGAGCCTCCCCCTCTTTCTCCCCTTGTCTCCCCCCTCCTCATTTGTTCCAGTGAACTCACTGAGCCTCCCCCTCTTTCTCCCCTTGTCTCCCCCCTCCTCATTTGTTCCAGTGAACTCACTGAGCCTCCCCCTCTTTCTCCCCTTGTCTCCCCCCTCCTCATTTGTTCCAGTGAACTCACTGAGCCTCCCCCTCTTTCTCCCCTTGTCTCCCCCCTCCTCATTTGTTCCAGTGAACTCACTGAGCCTCCCCCTCTTTCTCACCCTCCCCATCCCATCCACTATATCCCTGACTGATTGCCACACTGTGTTCAGTAAATGAGGCAGCAGAGGCTCCTTCTATATCAAACATCTGTGTTCAGTTAATGAGGCAGCAGAGGCTCCTTCTACATCAAACAAACGTAATGCATCACATTCTCTGTAAACAACCGGTGTAGTAGAGTAACAGTGTAATATTTAACCTTTATTTAACCAGGCAAGTCAGTTAAGAACAAATTGTTATTTTCTACCGGGGAACAGTGGGTTAACTGCCTTGTTCAGGGGCAGAACGACAGATTTTTACCATGTCAGCTCGGGGATTCGATCTTGCAACCTTTCGGTTACTCGTCCAAAGCTCTAACAAGGTCCCGAGTAGCTCGCTATAACCTTACCCTACTCTCATGCTGTGTGGCATTTCAAATCAAATCTTATTTGTCACATGCGTTGAATACAGTGAAATTCTTACTTACAAGCCCTTAACCAACAATGCAGTTTTAAGAAAATACCCCCCCCCCCAAAAAAAAGTAAGAGATAAGAGAAACAAATGATTAAAGAGCAGTGGTAAATAACAATAGCTGAGCTATATACAGGTTATTACGGTACAGAGTCAATGTGGAGACTATATACAAGGGTATTACGGTACAGAGTCAATGTGGAGTGCCTATACAAGGAGTATTTAGAATTTTAAGTTAATGTAGGCTATATACAGGTATTACAGTGAGAGTCAATGTGGAGGCTATGGGGAGTACAGGTATAGAGTCAATGTGGAGGCTATATACAGGGTGTTACCTACAGAGTCAATGTGGAGGCTATATACAGGGTGTTACTGTACAGAGTCAATGTGGAGCTATATACAGGGTATTACGGTACCAGGTCAGTGTGTCAATGTGAGGGCACTGGTGTTAGGGTAGTGAGGTAATTGTGTACATGCATTTAGGGTTATTAAAAGTGGCTATGCATAAGATAATAACAGAGAGTAACAGCAGCTTTAGGGGCGGGGGGGGGTGAAAATAGTCTTGGTGCCATTTTGATTAGCTGTTTTAGGAGTCTTATGGCTTGAGGGTAGAAGCTGTTTTGAATCCTCTTGGACCTAGACTTGGCGCTAGCAGAGAGAAGTGTCACCCCTGGTCTATATTTATTATGTTATCTTCATTTATTGGGTCAGGCCATTGTGTGACATGGTTTATTTGTAGTTGTTTAGTCTTGGGGTTGTTTGGGGTGTATAGATTAGTCTATGGCTGCCTGAGGCGTTCTCAGAGTCAGGTGATTATCGTTGTCTCTGATTGGGAACCATATTTAGGTAGCCTGGGTTTCACTGTGTGTTTGTGGGTGATGTTCCTGTCTCTGTGTTTGTTGCACCAGTCAGGGCTGTTTCGGTTTTCTGACGTTTGTTGTTTTGTATTGTTCGTGTTCTTCTTCATTAAAAGATGTATCGAACGAACCACGTTGCATTTTGGTCTGATCCTTGTTCCACCTCTTCGTCAGAGGAGGAGTTGGAAGAAACCCATTACAGAGAAGAGTCTATGACTAGGTTGGCTGGAGTCTTTCACGATTTTTAGTGCTTTCCTCTGACACCGCCTGGTACAGTGGTACAGAGGTCTTGGATGGCAGGAAGCTTGACCCCGGTGATGTACTGGGCCATACGCATTACTCTCTGTAGTGCCTTGCGGGCGGAGGCCAAGCAGTTGCCATACCAGGCAGTGACGCAACCTGTCAGGATGCTCTCTGTAAAACATTTTGAGGATCTGAGGACCAAATCTTTTCAGTCTCATGAGGGGGAATATGTTTTTGTTTTTTGTCCCCTCACAACTGTCTTGGTGTTAGTTTGTTGTTGATGTGGGCGCCAAGGAACTTGAAGCTCTCAACCTGCTCCACTACAGCCCCACTGAGGAGAATGGGGTTGTCCTCGGTTATGTTTTCAAGTGTCCACAATCATCTCCTAAGTCTTGATCACGTTGAGGGAGGTTGTTGTCCTGGCACCATACGACTCAGGTCTCTGACCTCCTCCCTATAGGCTGTCTCATCATTGTCGGTGATCAGGCCTACCACTGTTGTCTCACAAGCAAACTTAATGATGGTGTTGGAGTCATGCCTGGTCGTGCAGTCATGAGTGAACAGGGTGTACAGGAGGGGGCTGAGCATGCACCCCTGAGAGGCCCCTGTGTTGAGGATCAGCGTGGCGGATGTGTTGTTACCTACCCTTACCACCTGGAAGTGGCCTGTCAGGAAGTCTAGAACCCGGCGCAGAGGAAGGTGTTTAGTCCCAAGGTCCTTAGCTTAGTGATGAGCTTTTAGGGCACTACAGTGTTGAACGCTGAGAAATCAAGATCACACAGTTGTCCGGAACAGCTGGTGCTCTCATGCATGGTTCAGTGTTGCTTGCCTAGAAGGGAGCATAGAAGGAGTTTCACTCATCTGGTAGGCTCGCATCACTGGTAAGCTCAGGGCTGGGTTTTCCTTTGTAGTCCGTGATAGTTTGCAAGCGCTGCTACATCCAACGAGCGTCAGAGCTGGCGTAGTAAGATTCAATCTTAGTCCTCAATTAACGCTTTGTCTGTTTAATGGCTCGTTGGAGGTTGTAGCAGGATTTAATAAGCATCTGGATTAGTGTCTCATTCCTTGAAAGTGGCAGACTTAGCCTAGTTTTTCCTGTAATCCATGGCTTTCTGGTTGGGATATTTACATGATGTGGGACTTTGTAATTTCCGTCCGATAGAGGCTCAAATAGATTGTAGGGGAATTTTTGGGATGGTAAATTAGAGTTTGGATCTTTAATTTAAAGACATAGACTTTGACCTGAAGCCATTTTGGTGATTATTGTGATTTTGCTATTCATTGTAGATGTTTGTAGGCTTATGTAGCCAAATTGTATCCATGACCATATGTTCATCCATGTTTTTTGATATGTTCTATTTATATCTGCAAAATAACCAATGATATCAAGCCACAGCCGGCCATGATTACAGACACTTGTGTGTGTCCTTTGACACTATATAAACTAGTGACCTGCGGTGTTTGTCATTATACCCTGATGAAGACAGCTTATCTGTTGAAACGTTGGTTATTAGGTTATTAAATCATTTCATCTGAGCTCTGAGTACGGCTCTCCTTCCTTTTTGATGTGGTCTTCATATGTTAATGAGTTAATCACGTAAAACATTCCAGACGGAGAAACCGTTAGAGAAACTGTTAGAAAACCCGTTAGAGAAACCGTTAGAGAAACAGTTAGAGAAACCGCTAGAGAAACCGCTAGAGAAACCGCTAGAGAAACCGTTAGAGAAACTGTTAGAAAACCCGTTAGAGAAACCGTTAGAGAAACAGTTAGAGAAACCGCTAGTGAAACCGTTAGAGAAACCGTTAGAGAAACAGTTAGAGAAACCGCTAGAGAAACCGTTAGAGAAACCGTTAGAGAAACCGTTAGAGAAACCGCTAGAGAAACCGTTAGAGAAACCGCCTTCTATCTTAGCATCCGCTTCATGGACCGTTTCTATATTGAGCGAGTCATTAGTACTTCCTGTTTGAGTTTTTGCTTTTTAAAGCAGGAATCAAGAGCATAGATTTATGGTCAGATCTGCCAAAGGGAGAGACGTTTGATGCGTGTTCTGTTTGTGGAGTAAAAATGATCAAGAGTTTCGTCCCCTTTAGTTGCACAGGTGACATTCTGGTAAAATAAAAATGAGCTAAAACGAATTTCCCTGCTTTAAAATCACCAGCCTCCTCCTGATGATCCTTGTCTTGTCTGCTTATAGCATGCCGAGTGCGGTCTTAATGCCAGCATCGGTTTATGGTGGTAATAGACGGCCATGAAAAATATAGCATGCCGAGTGCGGTCTTAATGCCAGCATCGGTTTATGGTGGTAATAGACGGCCATGAAAAATATAGCATGCCGAGTGCGGTCTTAATGCCAGCAGCGGTTTATGGTGGTAATAGACGGCCATGAAAAATATAGCATGCCGAGTGCGGTCTTAATGCCAGCATCGGTTTATGGTGGTAATAGACGGCCATGAAAAATATAGCATGCCAGTGCGGTCTTAATGCCAGCATCGGTTTATGGTGGTAATAGACGGCCATGAAAAATATAGCATGCCGAGTGCGGTCTTAATGCCAGCATCGGTTTATGGTAATAGACGGCCATGAAAAATATAGCATGCCGAGTCACGGTCTTAATGCCAGCATCGGTTTATGGTGGTAATAGACTGACCATGAAAAATATAGCATGCAGTGGTCTTAATGCCAGCATCGGTTATGGTGGTAATAGACGGCCACTGAAAAATATAGCATGCCGAAAGCGGTCTTAATGCCAGCATCGGTTTATGGTGGTAATAGACGGCCATGAAAAATATAGCATGCCGGAAAAGGTCTTAATGCCAGCATCGGTTTATGGTGGTAATAGACGGACCATGAAAAATATAGCATGCCGAGTGCGGTCTTAATGCCAGCATCGGTTTATGGTGGTAATAGACGGCCATGAAAAATATAGCATGCCGAGTGCGGTCTTAATGCCAGCATCGGTTTATGGTGGTAATAGACGGCCATGAAAAATATAGCATGCCGAGTGCGGTCTTAATGCCAGCATCGGTTTATGGTGGTAATAGAAGGCCATGAAAAATATAGCATGCCGAGTGCGGTCTTAATGCCAGCATCGGTTTATGGTGGTAATAGACGGCCATGAAAAATATAGCATGCCGAGTGCGGTCTTAATGCCAGCATCGGTTTATGGTGGTAATAGACGGCCATGAAAAATATAGCATGCCGAGTGCGGTCTTAATGCCAGCATCGGTTTATGGTGGTAATAGACGGCCATGAAAAATATAGCATGCCGAGTGCGGTCTTAATGCCAGCATCGGTTTATGGTGGTAATAGACGGCCATGAAAAATATAGCATGCGAGTGCGGTCTTAATGCCAGCATCGGTTTATGGTGGTAATAGACGGCCATGAAAAATATAGCATGCCGAGTGCGGTCTTAATGCCAGCATCGGTTTATGGTGGTAATAGACGGCCATGAAAAATATAGATGAAAACAGTCTCTTGGTAACTATTTTTTTTTCTCTATGTTAGGGCGATTGTATGTTCGCCGAATGGAACGGAGGGTAGAGACGGTTTAGTTGCTCGCTGACATAGTCTCGCCAGGATGCCTCTTCTGCTCCATCACTTCCTCTTCGAGTGCCGGTGATTAGGGCCTGGTCCAGAGGAAGTAGAACATCCAGAGCTGCCGACTCGTTGAAGTAGAAATTGAAAATCAAATCGAGGTTAGTGCTCTCTGTTTTGAGGTACAGAAGATGTTTTCGGTCATAGGAAATGATTCAAAATCTGAAAAAAAAGCTTGATGTAAATAAACACAAAATATCACAATTGTTCAGGACCCCGTCAAACTGTTCCACTGCAGAGCCATATCTTTGCCACAGAGAAAGGTAAACACTTCATTTGACACCCAGTGTCATTGTCATGTCATAATATGTCATAAAAGCTGAAATAACGTCATAACCTGTTATAACATGGTCATAACCTGTCATAACCTGTTTTAACATGGTCATAACCTGTTATAACATGGTCATAACCTGTCATAAACTGTTATAACATGGTCATAACCTGTTATAACATGGTCATAACCTGTCATAACCTGTTATAACATGGTCATAACCTGTCATAACCTGTTTTAACATGGTCATAACCTGTTTCAACATGGTCATAACCTGTTATAACGTGGCCATAACACTGTCATGACTCATATATTCCTATATATTCCTCATATAGTCCTCTCCTGGCTGTGCCGGGTGGAGATTATAACAGAACATGGCCAAGATGTTCAAATGTTCATAAATGACCAACATGGTCCAATAATAATAAGGCAGCACGGCCAGGTGGACTGGGGACATCAAGGAGTCATCATGTCAGGTAGTCCTGAGGCCTGGTCCGAGGGCTCAGGACCTCCGAGAGAGAGAAAGAAAGAGAGAATTAGAGAGAGCATACTTGAATTCACACAGGACACTGAATAGGACAGGAGAAGTACTCCAGATATAACAGACTGACCCTAGCCCCCCGACACATAAACTACTGCAGCATAAGTACTGGAGGCAGAGACAGGAGGGGTCAGGAGACTACTGTGGGTCCCATCCGATGATACCCCGGACAGGGCCAAAACAGGAAGGATATAACCCCACCCACTTTTCCAAAGCACAGCCCCACACCACTAGAGGGATATCTTCAACCACCAACTTACCATCCTGAGACAAGGCCAGTATACATGTATGTTTCTCTAATATGGTCATACATTTGGCATGAGGCTGGGAAGTGCAGCTCAGTTTCCACCTCATTTTGTGGGCAGTGAGCACATAGGAGACATGACAATTATGACATTGTTTTATATATATATATCATATATGCCCTTATGAAGCACTTTGACAGAGATACTGTTACCGCTTCTCACAACAGGCGATCTGATGGCACTTCAGTGTTGGCTGACACATCCTGTGATTTAGAAATGAGAATAAAGGTACCTACTACAGAAACTATGTTGATATATTTTACAACTGTCCGTATATCTAAACACTCTAGAATACCCTTACAGCCAATCGGAATGGAGTGTCCAACAATCCCGTGGTATAAATATTGAATGTGAGATATTGTGTTATTATTATAGAAGCCCGTGTCTGATCTCCCGCCCGTCATCTCTCTGTTCGCTATGAAAGACCCAATTACATCCTCCACTAGGTACATATCACATCACGGAGAACATTACTACCACATCTCACAATGATGATCATCCTCGGGTCACACGGACACGCACACACACGCGCACGCGCACACACACGCACACACGACACACACACTGCCACGTTGTCTCGCTTCATTAACAAACACAGGTAATGTTTTTTTTTTTTTTTTTCATCTGTTGGTGCACACTACATTTTTTTTTTCTCGAGACAAGTTTGCAGTCGATGATCGGTGTCAAGGATTCCTCCGGAACTGTGTCATTACAAACACCGGGTCACCATTTCCTTAGTTAGTAATTGTAAAAGTGTGACCTTCGGTTCACCATTGGGCCGTCAATTTATTGTAACAGTGTACGTTGTGTGATGTGTTGGCTTTCCTGACGCTTGTATTGTGCAGATGATTACAGGTCTCGTCCCGTGTGGTATCATGTTGTGTGTGTATGTTACGGGTCTCGTCCCGTGTGGTATCATGTTGTGTGTGTTACTGGTCTCGTCCCGTGTGGTATCATGTTGTGTGTGTAGGTTACGGGTCTCGTCCCGTGTGGTATCATGTTGTGTGTGTTACTGGTCTCGTCCCGTGTGGTATCATGTTGTGTGTGTATGTTACAGGGTCTGCGTCCGTGTGGTATCATGTTTTGTGTGTATGTTACTGGTCTCGTCCCGTGTGGTATCATGTTTTGTGTGTATGTTACTGGTCTCGTCCCGTGTGGTACCATGTTGTGTGTGTGTTACAGGTCTCGTCCCGTGTGGTACCATGTTGTGTGTGTATGTTACTGGTCTCATCCCGTGTGGTATCATGTTGTGTGTGTGTTACAGGTCTCGTCCCGTGTGGTATCATGTTGTGTGTGTGTGTATGTTACAGGTCTCGTCCCGTGTGGTATCATGTTGTGTGTGTGTGTTACTGGTCTCGTCCCGTGTGGTATCATGTTGTGTGTGTATGTTACAGGTCTCGTCCCGTGTGGTATCATGTTGTGTGTGTATGTTACTGGTCTCGTCCCGTGTGGTATCATGTTGTGTGTGTGTGTTACTGGTCTCGTCCCGGCTGTATATATCCGAGGTACTCCTCACTCTTTGTGTTTGTGTTTCAACCCTGTGTATTGTATACTTGTGTTTGTTTGGTCTTCATCCCTGTGCCTTTACATGGCTGTAATTTGGGTCAATAAAAACCCTAGAACGCATTCCTGTGCCTGTCTCCGATCCCTTTACACCAGCGTGACAATTGGTCGACAGTAGGGATTCTTCAATGAAGTCATTGTTGTCAATCAATGAAAGACACAAAGTTTTCATGGGACGAAAAACATCAATAATTCGATGTAAAACTGCATGACTAAGATCTCCTCTGCAAAACGTCAAAATAAATGACAGATTTCTTAAGTTATCTAAGATTAATTCTGACTAAGGTTGAGGAGGGGTATACTGGCTATGGCATCTCAAGAGGGACCAACAGTATAATTGCTGCTTTTTTTTCCGCGTTTTGTGAAGGTCGTTTAAGGGAGTATGCGCTCGTTCGGTTCCTCTAGCCGAGTTTGTGCTCGCGCGCGCGCGCGTGTGTGTGTGTGTGTGTGTGTGTGTGTGTGTGTGTTTGTGTGTGTGTGTGTGTGTGTGTGTGTGTGCGTGCGTGTTTGTTTGTGTGTTTGTGTGCGCGTGCATGTGTGTGTGTGTGTGTGTGTGTGTGTGTGTGTGTGTGTGTGTGTTTATGTGTGTGTGTTAGTGGAGAGGTGCTGGGGGCTCCATGATGAGATCTGATGTCGGTTGTCTAAGTCATCACCATAACCACTGGGTTGTTCCTCTCTCCCTGAGGCGATCCACTCTCTACTATTCGCCATGGTCCCTTCGTGACTTCATGCCAGACGACGATTGGGTGTTACAAATAGCATCCTATTCCCCATTGGGTCCTTGTCTAAAATAGTGCACTACATAGCGAATGGAGGATTTGGGATGAAGTCATTGTGATGGATCTGCAGTCAACCATCCTGATTGGTTGATGAAGTACTTGGGAAACAGGTTTTACTGTTATGCAAGTGATTCATGGGCGTTCTCTCCGAATCCATATACTGTACCTGTTCAGCCCGTTCTCTCATCTCCTCCTCTCTACCCCCTCCTCCCCTTCCTCTCCTCCATCTCCTCCTCTTCTCTTCCTCCTCCTCTCCTCCATCTCCTCTCCTTTCCTCCCTCATCAACTCCTCTCCTCTTCTGCTCCTCTCCTCTCCTTCTCTTCCCCTTCCCCTCCTACATCTCCTCCTCTTCTCTTCCTCCTCCTCTCCTCTCCTCCTCCTCTCTTCTCCTTCTCTTCTCTCTTCCACTCCTCACCTCCTTTGCTCTCCCTCTTCTCTCTTCCACTCCTCTCCTCCACCTCCTCTCCACTCCTTCTCTTCTCTCTTCCACTCCTCTCCTCTCCTCACCTCCTCTCCACTCCTTCTCTTCTCTCTTCCACTCCCCTCTCCTCTCCCTCACCTCCTCTTCTCTCCTTCTCTTCTCTCTTACACTCCTCTCCTCTCCTCCTCCTCTTCTCCTCCCCTCATCGCCTCTTCTCTTCTGCTCCTCCTCTCCTCTCCTTCTCTTCCTCCCCTCACCTCTCTCCTCTTCTCTCCCTCTCCTGCTTCATAAATCACAGCCCTGGCTATTCACCATTTGGACAGGAACATTCACTAGAGACAATTTATTCATCACAAATGTAAATGTAACACGCCTTCCTTTCTCCCTCTCTTCCGTGTCGCCTGTTGGAGAAGTGTACCTCCCTTAATGAGTGAGAGCAACTAGATTATTCTATTCAGATATGATGCTCAGTCATAATACATGTTTGATTAAAGTTAATAAATAGTTTGTGCATTAAACCTTAGTTAGATTGAGACCGTGTTTTTACTTGAAGGCTGATCGTGACAGATATTGATAGTTTGATAGTTTGCATTGAATAGAATCAAGCTAAAGGGGTTTTTCAGTGGTGAGAATATAATATCCTGCTGATGAGACTGGATGGTGTACATCACCGAAAGACTTCTTCGTCCTGTTCCCATAGGAAAACCCTTTTGGGTTCCAGGTAGAATGATTTTGGGTTCCATGTAGAACCCTCTGTGGAAAGGGTTCTACATGGATCCCAAAAGGTTGTACCTGGAACCAAAAATGGTTCTTCAAGGGTTCTCTAAGGAGACAGATGAAGAACCCTTTATGTTTTTACATGTATGTGTAACGGATGTGACACGGCTAACTAGTTAGCGGCGGTGCGGCAGCTAATAGCGTTTCAATCGGTGACGTCACTTGCTCTGAGACCTTGAAGTAGTGGTTCCCCTTGCTCTGCAAGGGCCGCGACTTTTGTGGAGCGATGGGTAACGATGCTTCGTGAGTGACTGTTGTTGATGTGTGCAGAGGGTCCCTGGGTCACGCCCGGGTATGGGCGTGGGGACGGTCTAAAGTTATACTGTTACATATGCAATAATGTAATAACGCATAATGTTAGATTCAGAGGGAGGCTAGCTAGCTACTAGATAGATACATTATGATGTGTATGTTAGATTCAGAGGAGGCTGGCTAGCTACTAGATAGATACATTATGATACGTATGTTAGATTCAGACAGAGGCTAGCTAGCTACTAGATAGATACATTATGATGTGTGTGTTAGATTCAGAGGGAGGCTAGCTAGCTACTAGATAGATACATTATGATGTGTGTGTTAGATTCAGAGGGAGGCTAGCTAGCTACTAGATAGATACATTATGATGCGTATGTTAGATTCAGAGGGAGGCTAGCTAGCTACTAGATAGATACATTATGATGCGTATGTTAGATTCAGACAGAGGCTAGCTAGCTACTAGATAGATACATTATGATGCGTATGTTAGATTCAGAGGGAGGCTAGCTAGCTACTAGATAGATACATTATGATGTGTGTGTTAGATTCAGACAGAGGCTAGCTAGCTACTAGATAGATACATTATGATGTGTATGTTTAGATTCAGAGGAGAGGCTAGCTACTAGATAGATACATTATGATGTGTGTGTTAGATTCAGACAGAGGCTAGCTAGCTACTAGATAGATACATTATGATACGTATGTTACAGTCTGTGGTCCAATAGGAGCTGAAAGGAAATGTATGACTCCACTCAGTACAGTCTGTGGTCCAATAGGAGCTGAAAGGAAATGTATGAGTCCACTCCGTACAGTCTGTGGTCCAATAGGAGCTGAAAGGAAATGTATGACTCCACTCAGTACAGTCTGTGGTCCAATAGGAGCTGAAAGGAAATGTATGAGTCCACTCCGTACAGTCTGTGGTCCAATAGGAGCTGAAAGGAAATGTATGAGTCCACTCCGTACAGTCTGTGGACCAATAGGAGCTGAAAGGAAAATGTATGAGTCCCTCACGTACAGTCTGTGGTCCAATAGAGCTGAAAGGGAAATGTATGAGTCCACTCCGTACAGTCTGTGGTCCAATAGGAGCTGAAAGGAAATGTATGAGTCCACTCCGTACAGTCTGTGGTCCAATAGGAGCTAAATTGAAGTAGGCCTATGATGGTATTTTTACAGGGAGACAATGGGCCACAGTGACTTAACTTTTAACCAAGCTCTATGAAGAATGTTGTGGTTTCCTGGTCCAACTTTATGTTTGGTCTTGTATCACATTAATCTGCTATAGACCTGTAGCAGTAGGTTGGTATTGTATAATATTAATCTGATATAGACCTGTAGCAGTAGGTTGGTCTTGTATAATATTAATCTGATATAGACCTGTAGCAGTAGGTTGGTATTGTATAATATTAATCTGCTATAGACCTGTAGCAGTAGGTTGGTATTGTATAACATTAATCTGATATAGACCTGTAGCAGTAGGTTGGTATTGTATAATATTAATCTATATAGACCTGTGCAGTAGGTTGGTATTGTATAACATTAATCTGATATAGACCTGTAGCAGTAGGTTGGTATTGTATAATATTAATCTGCTATAGACCTGTAGCAGTAGGTTGGTCTTGTATCACATTAATCTGATATAGACCTGTAGCAGTAGGTTGGTATTGTATAATATTAATCTGCTATAGACCTGTAGCAGTAGGTTGGTCTTGTATCACATTAATCTGATATTGACCTGTAGCAGTAGGTTGGTCTTGTATCACATTAATCTGATATTGACCTGTAGCAGTAGGTTGGTCTTGTATCACATTAATCTGATATTGACCTGTAGCAGTAGGTTGGTCTTGTATCACATTAATCTGATATAGACCTGTAGCAGTAGGTTGGTCTTGTATCACATTAATCTGATATAGACCTGTAGTAGGTTGGTCTTGTATAACATTAATCTGATATTGACCTGTAGCAGTAGGTTGGTATTGTATAACATTAATCT